>NW_024884733.1:22310311-22348039 GCF_019232065.1 Centrocercus urophasianus | reverse complement strand
GTGTGGGTGTGGGTGTGGGTGTGGGTGTGGGTGTGGGTGTGGGTGTGTCTTGCTGGCCATTCCTGTGCACCTGAGGCCTTCAGAAGGTAAGCAGTCTTTGCTTTGTTTCTGTTCATGCAACTGTTGTGTTTGTGCAAGTCCTCACTTTCTGTAGCCTGGGTCTTTGCTACTTTGTCATTACTTTCCATCCTGTTGCAGAGTACGCAATTGCATAAATTGATAGTTTTCTGATGTTGGCCAGTCCTGGGTGTTTCTTTTCCTCTTCTGTTACTTTTGCTAGGGGGAGATGGTCTGAAGCCCTTGCCTTAAAAGGAAGGGGTCAGAAGCACCTCGCAATCCATGCCTTGCAGGGTTTTGAAGTGAAATACCTACTTGCTGTTTTTGGAGATAAATTACACAGAGCTAGAGCCTTTCCTTGGGAGATCCGGTGTTCTTCCTGTTGCTGTAAGGCACACTTTGCAGTTCAGGGGCTAAATGTAGCAGCGTTTTCTTTTTCCTGCTGTGCTGAAGCGGATCTTGTATGTAGTAAAGAAAAGTTTACTCTTATGTGGAGACCTCAAAGTTGTGAGATGGAATTTCCTGTAAATACAAGTTTTCATCAGTATTTGAAATTGTTCCTTAAAACAGAGTTTTCCCTGGTTCTTTATCATAGACATGGATAGCCTGCAAGCTTCTCACCTAACTGCAGTACTCCAGCTTGGATTGTCATTTCCATGCTATGAGCAATGGAAAGCATTTTGCACTTTGGCAGATTATACTGATTTATGACTTTAAATTGTCTTATGGTACTCCCTTTTCCCATTTACTGTACAAAAAGCAGCCACCTGTTGACCTCAGGAAGCGAGAGCTATTTGAGGATTCTGTGATCAAAGCAGAGTTGTTGAGAATGTCTCTCTTAGCTGTTAAGTTCTGTTCCGTGTGCTGCGTGGAAGCAGTGTGGCAGTGGTCTGGCTGCTTGGTGGGCCATTCAATGGAGCAGTGTGGTCCCCACCAGAAAACTTCACTCTTTTCCTTCAGAGAGAAGCATTTGCTGGGCTGCAGCATGCTGCTTAGGGCAAGAAGCAGCCTTGAAGATGCATCAAAATATTAAATCCATGTTTTCCACTAGTAGTTTATTCCAGCCAGCAGGTAGACACCTTGCTATTCGACTTCTGCCTTGTTTTTGTGTATGTTTTTCTGGCTTAATTTCCAGTTCCTTGTTCTAAATTTGTCTTAATATACTTTTGACTCACCTCATGCACTTCTTAATAGACCGAGTTTCTTCATTCTTCCACTGCCCTGCGCTTCTTGAGTGGCAGCTCATTTTTGTGATACATTTTCTCTATGACTACCCAAATTCATTTTAGTTTTGTGGAAGTGCTACCTACAGAAGAGTTGTTGACATTCTCCTGAATACTGTATTTGGTTTAATTAACGTGTACAGTCTCATGCTTTAGGACACGTCAGTTTGTATTAGAATGTCATATGAGCCAGTTGTAATTTAATTTTGTGGGGCAAATGTAATTTGCCTCTGTAGAAGGGAGGGGGGAAGGTACTTAATTTGTTCCTGATCAACTGATGCTGCAATGTAATTCTCTTCTATTTTTTTTAACTGTGTAGCTAAGTATAGCTCTGTTACGACAATGTTGTATTTATCTCTATATGCTTTTCTCTTTGACTAAATCTTACGTGTGTGCCAACAACGAGAGCACATTGTTCCTATTTGTCCAAGTGTTTCTTGTAGTCAGAGCAGAGTGTTCTGCCGAGCTGGGCAGGGATGGCAATATGGGACTGGATTAAAAAGAGCAACAGGTGAGCAGTGTCTAATGCAGTGGAGATAAAATGATGAAACTAGAAGGAGAGCAGGCTGCAGTCGTCTTAGCATCATTTAATTTTGTGTCGTCGTTGGGAGAGGGGTTTGGAGATTTCTTGTTTGGTGACATATAGGAACTGCCAAAAGAAGGCAAGGAGTCCTTATTGTTTTGTTGTTACATATGCTGAGAAGGAAAGGAAGCTTTCCTTACAGAGAGACGCAACTAACTGGAATCATCTCAATTGGTAGCCTTTGGCCAAAATCACACAAAGAAATTGGACCTGCCAGGAGAATAAGGACTTGCTTTGATAAATTAAAGGAATTTAATGTTACATATATTTTGTTTCATTATTTCTTTTAAATAATTAATATTCTCAGTTAACCTCGGAGACGAGATTAGGAACTGCTACATTTCTCCACTGAGATGGTTTAATAAAAATTGTTCTTTGAGAATTCTGAAGGTCAAAACAGAATTAAATATGTAAACGAAGTACGTCAAGGTAAAGTGAAAAAAACTTGTAATTAATCCTTTTTTAAGAAGCCTTTTCCTTCCTTTGAGAATTTTGAATGTTGTCAGAAAAGGTTCTTCTGAGTTTCCTTCATCATCTCTAAATATTCTCCGTTAATGAACCTGGTAATTTATAAATGCTGTGACGTTGTCGTTCAAAGGTGTTAGAAATTTTGTGTGCCACACATTTTGAAAAGAAATTGTTTCTCTTTTAAACGTCTACTAATATTTTTGTATTTCCAGTGGATTTTGAAATGAATGCCACTGCCTATTCCTAGCTGACATGCAGGTTCATCCAGGTTCCATTCACAATGTATGGGCAGGACAGCATCATGGAGCCAGTCCTGTTCAAATGCTGACCCTCAGGTGATGAGCTCAAGAAAAACATGTAATGTGCTGCCTGAAGTTGACTTTTTTCCTCTCGGGGGGGTTGGGGTACTGAAGGGTGGCCTCTTCTCATGTGAGCTGGAAAGGCCTGTATAGGTTTTAACTAACTGGAAGGTTAATGATAAGACTTCTCTTCTGGAGATAAGTAGAAACTGGACTCAAAAGATTTCAACTTTGCAGTGCAGGATGTTGCCAGTTGCTCGTCCTCCTTAGAGAAGAAATTTAGTGTCTCATCATAGTCTGAGCCCTGGTGGGATTCAGAAGGTCCCACTTGATCCCCTTTCTGCAGCAACTCAGCTTGTGCCAGTGCACAAAGGGCAACATGGCTCTGCAGGGGCCACCATGGGCTTGTTGCCTCAGAGGAGTCAATAGCACTGGGATGATTTGCATGCCTTTCTGTATTAGCTTGTGTTCAGATCCTTAGTACTTCTGTGGTGTATTATCTACCCCCACGCTGTCTGCTCATAGCATTCTGGTCACTCTGTATACCTTCAATATCAATGCTGATAATGGTCAGGTTGTTATAACCTGTGCAAAATTAACAGGGCGTCTGCACTGGGGGGGAATTCTTAGTGATATACAGGCTATGGAGTTTGATACTTGCACTTATGGGTGGTGGGTTTCTCTCTAGTCAGTGATTTGTGGGAGATTCCTTCAGCTCATTTCTCTGTGCATCTACCATGTTTCCCCCCACCCCCCAACTTGAACAAGGAATTTCCCCGAAGTTGTTTTATGCTGATAGGACCTGTGCAACTGTGTTCACTCCCTGGTCTCTAACCTGTGAAAAGGAAAAGGAAACTAACTTGATCCTACCTGTTTATGAAATCAAAGATAGGTCATCTGTGGCTGATAATTTTTTTTTTTTTCCCCTCTTTCAGAATTTCACCATACACTTTGTGTGTCTTGGCTATTCAGGCAGTTCTGCAAAAGCTGGGTACCTTCTGTTGCTGGCTAACAGGCTCATCTGGTTTGAGTCACAAACTTCAAACTAGGATGTTTAGGCAGAAGGTTGTCCTGTTGGCCAGTATTGCCTGTGCTCTGTGTATGAGAGTTATCTGTTTGTACTTTCAGGGGCCCATGTTGGAATTACTGGAAGGATGCAGTCTGAAAAGCACAATTAAAGGAACAGATATTTGTTATTGCAGGATTTTTTCTTTGTTAAATACTTGAGCAGTATTTTGGTAACCAGTGACATCCTTTGAGAGTTTCTCTGGTAACTCATTACTTCTGAAAGGCTTTATAACCAAGTCATCTTTTCTTGTCAGACACATGGAGGATGAATAGATGGTTCTTGCCTGCAATTTCCTATCTCGGGGGAAGCGATGCTCAGCTGCATCACTGCTTTTAATTGCCTCCAGGCTCCTGCAGGACTCTGTCTGTCCCCTCTGGCTTGACCTACATCCTTGCAGAACCACAAATCCCTTGGCACTGGTTAGTGGAGTTTGAGCTCAGGATTGAAAGTCCTGTTGTTGTTAATCCCTGTTTCCCAAGGCTGCAAGCATGTGCCAATCTTTTTTTTTTTTTTTTTTTTTTTTTTTGCGTCCTTAAATTCATCTGGAGGTATTTTGCCTGTAGAAAAGATTATGATAGAAACAGTGAGTGCTGACTTGAGCGTTGTGGATACTGGATGTGTCAATGTGCTGAAATCCAGAGAAGGATGTGTTTGTTTAGAGTACAGGTACTTATAAAATCAGAAATCCGTACATAATAATATGTATTTATTTTTCCCTTAAGAGAAAGAATGAATAGTGAAGTAGTGATTGCAACTGTAGCCCCTGGATTGCATCGCTTCAGGTCAAGTCAAAGGCAAGTGTGTTACTGTATCAAATTATTCAACTTAATTTGGAAAGGCTCACCTAATGGAGGAATAAGATGATGACATCTAGGGTGAATTAATGTAAACATCAGCCTCCTCTGGAAAGGAAACATTTATAAAATATAAGATCAACATGTTCATTTTGGCACTAGGACGGACAGCAAGCGCTCCTTTCCAGGAATGTCTGTTCCACCATAATTTCTTACAGTGAAACTGTTTGGCTGCACTAAAATAGGTTATCCTAAAGCCTAGACTTCTGTCAGATGCCAAGGTTTTATTGAATTTGGAGCTAGTCGTTCTTTAGCACTGAATGTGTACAGACCTGTTGCTGGATTTTGTCACGCAAGATTGAAGTGACCTCTCCCATACATTTGAAGCCCCAATGTTACTCTTCCTACATTTAATGGTAAATGAGGCTAGAACATCATTTGTCAGGGCTTGATTTTTACCCCTCCCTTCCAGTTTCAATTTGTTCATGAGGAAATGTTGTTGTCTAGTCCTAAAATGAGATTTTGCATATTTTCTTTTAATTCTTTTTGTATCTGGAGAGATAAGTTATATATACTTTAACTTTTTTTAGACTGAACTGCTTTTTACATTTCACTTGTAAGATACACTCACTGATTCACCTGCTTATCTCAGCTTCTTCTGTACTTGTCAGATCTTACTTGATCAGTGGTGCTTTGTGCTGAGTTTTATCTGGAGTGGTAACAGTACCTTATGCAATGACACTATCTCTTGAGAAATACCTTTCTCTAGAAATATCTTCTGCTCTTTTCACGTCTTTGTCATGCTGAGGACTCATAATTTAGTGGTAATCAATGACTTTGCTGAGATTATCTTTTCTCTGGGTTCCTGCTGTACACATGGCCTTCATAAGTCTCTAGGAACTTGTATTTACATTGTCAAACTTGATCTCCGCTCCATTACTCCTTTCTTGAAAGTCATGTTTTCCTCCCATCTGATACTCCTCTGCTCCTGCATCGCATTGGTGTTAACCTCCAGCATGATGCCATTAGTAGATGTTTCTCCTCCTCCTGCTAAGAGTGTGTTCTTAAACAGTGCTTATGTCAAAACTGCCTCTGCTTGTATGTAAATTTCTGTCTATTCTAAAACTATTTGTAAAGATCTGTGGGAGCCTCAATCTTACCCAGTGGGTCAGGTATTATTCTGAGCAATAAATGAGTGACAATGCTCAGAAATAGTGACACTGAGCTAGTAACCAGGTCCCACCTTATGACAAAAATTAGCACTGAAGGCATAATCCTGGGTTCCTTGCTCTAAAACTCAAACAACACTGCCTTTTAATAGGAGATTATACCACATTTTCTAAAAGCCTTTGGATATGTAAATGTAAACTTGAGGCTGAGATCTGGAAAGCCACCTGGAAGATTAGTTTAATGGGAATTTCATTTCGTATCTTCTCCTGGGCAACTTTTCAAACTGAAGCCTGGATACTTTAGCCACCAATACTTTGGATATACTCTCGTGGGGTGCCATGTGTTTAAGTTTTGTAGGTACTGCTATAATACTGGGTTAAGCTTCATTGTTGTTTTTACTTATATATATCTACACACTTCGGGTTAACAGGTCAGGTGAGCTGATAGCACGTAATGCCACATTCGTCTCTATTTTCTGTTTCAGTAATACTTAAGGACTTCAGGCAACATTCACTTGAAATTTACCAACTCCTGAGCTGTATATGTGATATATGGGGGGGGGGGGGGGGAAACAAACAAAACACAAATATCCATGTTTCTCCCTTATGCTTCTAATTCTGTTTGTCAGTGTGGTGTTTATTGTGAAGATTAATCTCAACATGAGGGGTGATTGAGAGCTTAAGTAATAATGCAGAGTGAGATCTCCCAAGGAGCTACAGCTACAGAGAGTGCATACATGGAACAAATAAATATCGAGCTTTGCATCTTGATGTGCAATGTGGCACCTCCCTTGTAGTTTGGATTGGCATCATTTATTCTGCTGCATCAGCACCACCTTGGAGTGCTTCTTTTCACAGGAATACAAAACATTTCCTTGCATAGAAGTTGCCACTCCGAGGTTTGTACACAGCTTTACCAGTGCATCTCATAAAGCCAACCTCCTGACTCTAAGCCAACCCTACAGGAGGAGAATGCACACCAACTGCAAAGTTCATCACTTCCAAAAAAATAAATTATGGAAATTATCTTTTATGTTTATTTTGGGTACATGATAAGACCACCCCAGCAGTGCAGAAAGGTTGAGTACAGTGTTTATCCCTATGCAAGATAATCTTCTGGTGTTGAAGGTTGAAATTTGCAATTAAATTGCTGCAGCTTACAAATTATAGCTTTGTGTGACTGTTTGTGTATGAGAGCTTTTGGTCTACAGTAAATGCAAGCTTAAACCTCTTCTCAGCAAGCTGAGAAAAGTCAAGCTGCTTCAGGGTTCGCTGTGATGCTGTGCACGTGGAGGGTTGCTGCAGCTCCTGAGAGAACAGGAGCTGGCATGCTGCTGAGGGTGAGATGGGTGCCTGTGGTCAGAGTAAGTTGCTATCAGCACCCGACAGGGGAGGAGGGGACAACGGAAATGGAGTATATGAACAATTTCAGTTCCCACGGTTGCATTTAAGGCTGCAGTGACCCCGAGGGAGTTTTGAAGAGCAATGATGCACAGGCTGCACAAGGAGGTGGTGCGGTCACCATCCCTGGAGATGTTCCAGAACTTTGGAGATGTTGCACTGAGGGATGTGGTCAGTGGGCATGGTGGGTGGGTTGGGGTTGGACTGGGTGATCTTAGAGGTCTTTTCCAACCTTAATGATTTTATGAATTTCCTCTTTTACTCAGCATATTGTTTTGCAAAGTTGTAATAATTTTCAAAAGAGGTGACTGCTCTGTTTTCCACCTGGCTTTCATAGGGCTGGCATAGGGCCCGTGTTATGCCATCAGTCTGGGGTCTGTCCATTTCCCTCCCCCTGCCTTGATCACTGCTTTTAGGTGCATGTCTGCAGGGGCTATGGCAACAAAAATCTAATTAAAGCTGCATGATTCCAATTACAAATGCACAATCTACCCCTAGCACTGCAATCTGAAGGCCTTGTTGCATTCCTTTCTCCTTCCTGTTGTGTCTGCTTGGCCATGGCCTGGCGGCTGGCCCTCAACATACGTGCAGCGCAGAGCTGCTCTTTGCACCCATTAAAGAGTTATCTTGGTGAGTTCCAGACCCAAACTGCAGAGAAAGGGGTTCTCTGTTACTAAGGGACATGTGATTGTGACAAGAGTTGCTTGAGCTCAGAGCGGATACATGAGGTGGCCTTTGGGGAGAAGTTCCCTTTGGGAGATTTCCTAGTATGGTGTGTTTACATTGCTGTGCATTGTGAGGAGGCTTTCTTAGGAGCAGCTTTTAATCTTCTCTGATGTGGAGTGCAAACACAGTTTTGACGTCAATCATGCTAACAACACGTTTGTACACAGAATAACAGTCACCTTTTAAATAACGATGGGAATCACAAATACATGCTGACAGAAAAATATATTTAAACGGTTTCAAGTCTGTGCTGTCATAAGCAAAGCAGCCATTGTATTCCACAGAGCTGCATGCTTTAAGTGCCTTGAAGAGAAGAAGAAAAAAAAAAAAGAGCAAATTCTGAAGTGATTCATAGTAATAGAATAGAAAGTGTTTACATATCTCAAAGCATTCTGCACAGTAATCGTGCCATCTTTTAAAATTTAATTTCAGCAAATTTGAATCCAAATGAGATGAAGTCTGAAACATAAGCTTTCATGGTAAGGTACAATTCAGCATGTAATCTTTTGCAGGTGGCTGTTATTCGTTTATTATTTGTATTTCCATATTGCTTAGCAACCCCAGTGCCGGACCAGGACTTGGGTGCTGTGAGTGCTCTGCTCGTGCTGATGGAGCGGATGGTCGATGCTTTGCAGTGTGCTGCCTTGTACCAAAGCCAAAAGTAAATGGGTAAATGGGTGATTTCTCATCTGCTCCTCTTTGAATGAGGAAAAATGAAGGCCAGCTGAAACTCGGTTACGTGGTTATCACGTATGCAGATCTTGAGATAACAGAAAAAATGCTGATATCTGCAGGCCTCTCAAGCATGCAGGCACAAATGGAGGTAGTTGATCAGACTTTGTTTGCTGATGGCTGCTCAGCAGAGTGCAGGCGCGACTGCTTTGTTCTGAATAGCCACTCGCTGACGCAGTTGCTCATGCAAGCAAATAACTGCTCCTGCTCTGTGTGACCTTGCAGTTAAAGATGAGCAGCCTACACCACAATGTGAAATACTCACTAATAATATCTCTGCAAGTGGCACAGCACCAGTATGTCCTTCAGATGCTATGTATGTTTGCAGATACATATCGAAGTCCTCATTTAACCTCTTAAGTAGAGATGCCCTGGTCTTCAAAGGAAAAAACAGTGTTGGTAGGCAGCCATTGTACCTTCATGTGAGAGCTAAGTTGTATGAAGAAGACAAACTTTCAGTCTCAACATCCTTCCACCACTGAATTCCAAGTGAAACAGCACAGCTGTTCTTGAGCACTTCAGGGGAGGCTGCTGCTGTAAAGTGAGCAAACTGATTTAATATCAGTGGTTTCTGCTAGTCATTACTGAGCTCTGCTGTGGCTGGGTTCATAGCCATGTTGCAGGCAGGGCTCGCTGATCTTCTGTTTTGCATCGTGGTTTTAGGAGTAGCTGCAACACCATGAGCCAGGACATGAGGCAAGTAATACCTGCAGCCTCAAGCTGCCAGAGCTGGACAGTGCTCTCAGATGTAGGGTTTGGATTTTTGGTGGTTCTGTGTGGAGCCAGGAGTTGGACTCTATGAACTTTGTGGGTCCTTACAAATCATTCTATAACCCTACTGTTCAGATGCCATGCAGAAATAGGCTATAATAGCACCTCAAGATATGCAATCCCATAAGGTTAGTGGTTTGCATGTGGTGGCTTATTTTAATAGTAGGCTTTTATTTGTGGAGATGTACCAGGGAACCATATAAAATGCCTTTGTATCAAGAGGTTAAAAAGTGACTTATATTAATTCTGTATTCTAGTTAATTCTACAGCTGTTTTGCTGCAAGTGGGAGCTAACAGACCAAAAAGGACATGCCATTAACATGTCACTCTCTCGAGAGATGCAGCCATCAGCAAACCCAAGCTAGGCAGGTTTGGCTGCAGCAAATGGCTGGGCAGGGGGTGGCTCCTCTGTGCTGGGCATGTGTTGGCATTACAGATGAGAGGAATCTTTCTGTGACACTATGGTGAGATCCTAGAGCTCAGAGTACCAAAGACACTGAATTTTCCTTCCTGGAGCCACGGAGAAAACTCTGGATAACACTGCCCAGAGAAGGGAGAGGTAAACATAGTAGTGTTTTGCTTTTAGTTTACTTTGGTTTTGTTTTGTTGGTTGTTTGTTTTTAAAGTTCCAGTGCGTTCCTGCTTCTGGTAGCTGGGCTACTGGTAAATGTGGTGGGTATAAGAGACAAGGAGGAGCCAGGGATGCCCTCTGTTTGTTGGCTATGAAAAGGCTGCAGTGAGAAACTTCTCTGTTCTTCCTTATCTGTTTGCCTTTTGATATTAGTAGCTGACAGATTTCCACTCCTTAGCATTTGTTATCTGCTTTGTATATGCTGTTTGTTATCTCCTTTGTACATGACAACAGCGCAAGGCTTTTGTTGTACGTATTTTTAATAAAAAAAAAAAAAAGCCAAAATGTTTGAAAGCTAAAACGGATATTACTTTTCTCATGGAGCAACCAGCCTTCTTTTAGTAGCCTAAACTTTGGACAAAGTGTGTAAGCTCTGCAGTCAGAAGGTATTTATGTGTTTGGAGCTGGGCATGTTATCTTTGTGATAGTTCTACAGTTGTGTCCTGGAGACAGAGCAATGAGGAGTTATAATTGCAGGTGGTACTAAGAGGTGACGTTTGGCCTTTGGTTCAAAGCTGAGCTCTCCAAATTGCACTGCTTAGATTTGGTGTCTGGGAGGCACATCTAGATGAGCTGTGGTAGCTGCAGCCAGGGAGAGCCCTATCCATGCCTGGGACCCTGCTGTGCTGCATGCTGAGACAATATATGATAAGAGCTGCTGCACAGATCTTGTGATTTGCATGTGATGTATTGCACTGGGGACAGACAGAGGAAGTTCCTCTGCCTGGAAGCTGCCAGACAATTTTGTGTCACCATCAAAGGGATCAGCAGTGGTTTCAGCACTCCCACAGCCAAACCACTGTCAGAGTTTCTGGAGGTTTCCTGAGAGTTTTGAGAGCTTTGAAAGCAAAGACACAACCCCATTGTTTGATGCTGCAGGGAAGGGCAAACCAAACCACAGTACTACTGTATGCTGAACTCCTGTGAACTCTTTCTCATCCCACTGTTTGTCTGCTAGGCCCTGGGCTAGAACAGCTCTTTGACATTTTACCTTGTGGCCCTCAGCTCATTGCTGTGTCAGGAAAGCAGTGTGTAACCCTGCATAAAAGTGCCATATAAATGACTGAAGAAGGAACCATTGCAAATCTGCATCTGCCAGAGGGCACCTCCTGCCCCAATTGAAAAAGCAACGCTGCATCTTTAAAAGAAAAAAGAGTAAAGGGCTGTAATAAAAAATAAGACTTCTCTATAGCTGTGGGTTACATCCTGCTATAAATCCCCATGTAGTTAGGATTTTTGAGCTGGCTGGTTCTTGCATGTCTGCATCTTGCCTCTCTATGGGATATTTGCTGCTCTCTCTCTCTCCCTGTCCTCAGATGTGGAAGTGAATCATAGAATCGTCAAGGTTGGAGAAGACCTCTAACATCGTACAGTCGTGCAGTGCACATGCAATCCACTGCACATCCATCACAATGCACCCCAACTCTGTTTCATAGCCTGAGCCTCTGTGGAAGAGCCTTTAGATTACAGAAAGAAAATAATGAACTTAAGTGGAGAAATGCTGGGGCTGCTATTAGTGGAATTTCTTCCAGTGGTGCAGTGCAAATTGAACTCCAACTACAAGAAAAAAAACTATTAGCAGCAGATATAGAAAGTGTTCTTTGTAAATAAACTGCAGAAAGTCTTCTCTGTGATGTGTTTACGCCCTCTGCGATGAGATAGGCATCTGCTCACATAACCCTTGGTGCTAATCAGGTCTGAATCTGCTTATCAGCTCTGTTTTTGCAGTGCCTGCCTGCCATCCTGCCTTTGGCTCCTCTTTTCACCTCTGCTGTCTGGACTGGGGTGCTTTGACAGAAATGAGGTGAGGTTTAGAGCTGTGTAAGACACCTGCCTTGCACAATGCTGTGAATTTGCTGCTGCAGCCTTGGTTATGGAGCACTGCAGGCTCTCCTGCTGGGTTCTGTCCCCCGAGGACAAGTATTCTCAAGATTTGACAAACACACATTGTCTATACGATGTGACTTAGCGAGAGCATAGTGTGTAATCTAAGGGCTGTGACTGCAAGTTATGAATTTGCTAATTAGCACCTAGCCTTAGCTTCTGGTTAAGTGAGGAAATACCAAAACCTTTCTGCCTGGAACTGCTCTTTAAAATAGGGATTCTAATCTGTATGGACCTGATGGGTATGCTGTGCCAATTCAGTAGTTAAGATTTTCAAAGCACTTTGAAGATGAAAAATGCTGAGTATTACTGGCCTTTTATCTAAAAAGACATTTTAAAACATGAGGCTGGGGAAAGATCTGCATAAATTAATGCATGTGTTGATTACGCTCTATCTTTCCTTTTCATCTGAATGCATTAAGTAGCAAGAGAACTGTACGAATTTGTATCTTTCCTTTTCATCTGGATTTATTAAACAGTAAAAGAACTCTGTGAATTAGTAATCTAATTTGAACATCAAACCGTAGGCAAAATTCTTCCTAATCCGTCTTGCAGATCTCTCCTCAGCAGTAGAGATTTCTTGCATATCTCAGGTTGAAGGATGATATTTCAGGCACAGGTTTTGATACTTGCTGGATTGATGAGACTTCAATAAGGAATTATTTTTCCAAATCAACCTTGGAAGTCAGTAATAACTCTACTTTTTAGTCAAAAAACAGGAGCATCTATCAAAACGGGATTGCTAGCAGAAGTCAGTAATGTTGAACCAGGAAGTTTTCACTGATTTCAGGAGGGAGTTCTGCTTTATAAATTCCTGTGGCATTTTCATTTGACAATCATTAGTTCAATCATCTGGACTTTTTTTCCTTCAGTAAATGTTCTTGTCAGCAGACAACTCTTGCGCTTTGTGAGATTTAATTCACATCTGCAAAATGTTTTTAATTCTTAAATATAGGATATCATCAAAGTGTTTGTCATTTTGGTTTCTGAATGTGAATTTTTGGAGAGACAGACATCATTAATTTTAATAGACAGGATATAGCACAAAATCTAGTGAAGAACTTGGTCTTGGTTCCATGAGCTGAGACACATTACAGGTTAGATATTAGGAAAAATTTCTTCTCCAAAAGAGTAGTGATGCACTGGCACAGGCTGCACAGGGAGGTGGTGTGGTCACTGTTCCTGTAGGGTTCTGAAGAACTGTGTGGGTATGACAGTGAGGGACGTGGTCACTTGGCATGGTGGGGTGGGTTGGGGTTGGACTGGGTGATCTTAGAGGTCTTCTTCAACCTTAATGGTTCTATGATGTTATGAAAACTTTGATCCTTTTTCTCCTTCCAGTTTCAAATCTGAAGAGGCAAGGGTAAAATTACAGGTATGTTGTGAGAGTCTTTGAGGAGATTCACAATTTCTCAAAGAATGAAAGTACCATGATGTGGCGAATGGAGATGGATTGATGGAGGAAAGGCCAATTCCAGTTACTTGGGAAATTGCCCCAGAAGTTTATATCGTTCCACCTTGCTGCTGATTTCAGCAGCGGAGAGATATTTGCCTTTATGTAGGCAGCAAACTATATGAGAGAAATAGCTGTAGTTATTTGGTTCGCTGTTTCTATTTTGAAGTGTTGCTGAGTTTGTTACAATTTGAAATAAAAGCTATTCCTTGTAATAGCAAAATGCTCGTTTATTTAACAGTCTTATTTGTGCTTTGTCACCGGTTTCCGTAGTGCCAGGAAATGTGGCTGTTGAAATGGTATCTGTGGTGGTCACTTGGGTTAAGAATCTGCAATGAGCAGCCACTACATCATCCCACGCTCCTCATCCTCAGCTCCCTGCACCTGGACCTTGAGATGAAAATAAATCCCCTAATACCCTGTTGGCAATATAATATTGCTCTGGCAGGAAGGCTCAGAGGAGGTATTTGTATACCTTCACTGTGCTGTGAGGTTCCTTTTTCTGTTTTAAACTAATTTTGCACTACGGTGAGATGTAATGGATGAAATGTTACCTCTGTGCTGCAGAGGAACAGTTAAATTGCATTTTTTTTCACAGAAATTAAAGAACTCTTTGGTAGCCGCTGGAGTAGCTCTAAAGCTCATCTACCAGTCAACTTGGTGTTTGAGTAATTAAAGAGGTCAGGCACAAAAATATCATGTACCTGGACCTTTACCAGCCTCTTTTCCCATCTCTTATCATGCTTGTCCATTTGGGATTCTTCCACAGGCTTTGTTATATTCATCATGTAGATTAATAGTCTGCAACTATTAACAACAAACTTTGATGCTACAGAGTGGGAATTGCCTGAATAAACAATTTCACAAGTAAATGGAGTCAGCTCTGAAAAAAGAGAGCTGCAAACTTCTTTTAATTTACAGAGGTCAAAAAGTAAATGGGATTGTTGCTTAGGGAGGGAATTTGAGGAGAAGATGCAGCATTCACTTCAACAGAGGGACAGAGGGTGGAAAAAATTGACTGACTTCTGGAGTTTGAGTTTAATTGGCTTTATTCCTATACTTATCAGCACAGCAGACAAAGAGATGCTGGTAGGTATAGTTTACACTTTTTGCATTTTGTCATTGGATGAGAAGAGGTCAGTGTGAATCCTCCAAGGGATGAGCAGGAAAGAGTTAGCTCCAGAAAAGAGAGGACAAGCAGCAGGAAAGAGTTAGCTCCAGAAAAGAGAGGACAAGCAGAGGAGTGGGTCTGAGGCCCTTGTTTCTGGTTGAGTTTCCTGAGTAGCTTTTCCCCATATGCCCTACAGCTGGTTCTGAGGAGGAGATTTGTTTTATTTCATTGTGGTCTGGGTTATTTGTGCTGAGCAGCGCAGTGCCATTTCCAGTCATTTTTAATTGCAGAAGAATGTCACTTCCAGTGAACAGGCTTTAGGTTTTACTGAATATTTCCTGAGAGGTTTAGCAGGATATGAGGAGATCAGATAAGTATCTGTAAAACATCCGACCTCGTGCTATTCGCTTCTGATTTATTCACAGCTGAACTTGGTTGCCTGCGGTAACAGTACGGTTCCTGCTGATTTGTCAGCCCCATCCACCCTGCCCCAGCATATCCTCCTGGCAGGAGAAGAGGGCCTGGGGCCAGAGAATGCAGAGAAACTCTGGTAGCATCTTAGGAAGAAATAACAGAGGCATTGGATTCCTAGAAGGGCAAACAGGAGGAGCAGCAAAGACCCATGTAAACTACCTGCTGCTGGTGAAATCATTTGTCCTCAGCCTGATTTTATGCTCAGATCCATTAGGAATAACGAGAACATTGTTGACTTTCCTCCTAGCCCAGCCAGCTTCCCGCTCTTTTGATCCATCCAACTGCAGTGAATGAAACAGTACTCAGCAACTTCACTTCATCGTAGCTCTTGGCAGTACACACGTAGTTCTGTCCTTCATGCAGACTCTGTGTACTCTGATCGAGCTTGAGGTCCCAGGCAGAGGCTTTGATTCTGCATTCTCTTTCTGTCCTTGCTCACTGCCTGGGGATGGCTCTGCCCATTGCAGCAGGGAGGGTGTTGGTCTCTTCTCAGGTGCAGAGTTAGATGTGATGAGCTTCACAGTCTTTTTCAAACCTAAATGATGCTACCAATAAGCCAACACTGAATCTACAGCACTAACGATTAACACCTTCATTAATCAGGGGATAGCAGGGCTACATGCAGGTTTCAGTTGGAAGCTTCTGTTTCCTCTTGTCAAATGAGAGGCTGTTCCTGTTCCACCATGATTCCCAGTGAGCACCCAAGTCACAAACTAAGGCATTGGAAGAAAGCCTCAGCCTTGTGCACTACCTCATTCCAGCTTTCTGGGTGAGCTGTGAAATATGTCATGTGTGCACATCCTATTGGTAATTAAAAGTGACACAGATGGCAATGTCTGCGATGTTTCCTTAACTCACAGCGAGTAACAGAAAATGAAGTGATAGTTCTAGGTGGTGGCACATGTAGCTTCAGGTATGTTTAATATTCAGTGTTTATGCTCTGACTGAGCTGGGATGTGCTTTCAAATGTTATTCTGCGGCTGTGCATCAGTGCATTTTCTTTTCCTTGCTTTTCTTCTGATGGGTGGTGATGTTTTGATTAGAAGTAATATCTTTATCAAACCAAAGCCAATGTTATTAGTGATCGTTAATTGGAGCCTCATTTGTTGAAGTGGGACATGTGTAGTGGAGGAGTCTAAAATGGATGGAAGGCACCTAGGAGGGCTTCAGAGTGATGGAGGTAGGGATAATAGCATGCAGGGATTGGGGGAACCCTACCCAGGTTGTGCCTCTCAGTGTTGCAAGTGGGACTTCAGAGACATAATATTGCTTTCTTTTCTAAAGATCTTATTTTTGTATTCTTAAAGAAGGAATGGGGATCTAGCAGCACCCTGATGGGAATTCTGGATGCATGATTTAAAAAAAAAAAAAAAAAAAAAAAAAAGACTGTTTTTATATTGTTTATTCACCTGGGTATTTAACTGAGCAGACTACAGATGCACCAGGTGGAAGAGGACTTTATGCAGCTTATTGCACTGAATCAAGACTAGAAAATCAAAGTATGTATCTAACTTCAGCCTAAGTTCGGGCCAGTTGTGGGCTTCCTACGGAATCACTGTGGCTAAATATGGGGAGATTTGGCACGCTTAAAATGCTTATTGGCAAAGGGAGATGCTTACGAAGGAGCTGGTGGGTAAGAGAGGGAGAATCAGAAATGGTGAGTTCTGGTAGTTGATGTAGGTTTTGGGTTTTTGTATAAGAGTGGTATCCCCTGAGGAGGATCTATAGCATTCCAAGCATGTTTGTATCAAGCCCATTTTATGGACTAAAACCATAATATCTCATTAGTTATCACCGCATATCACTTCTCCCCTATACAACCTTGTGTTGTATCATGTTCTTCTCTGGAATAAAAACGTCAGTCAAAGGAAAACAAATTTTAATTCTACCATTGAAAAACACATTTTTTTTTTTTAATTTTTATTTTTTACTTTTATGTTCCTATGGGAAGGTAGATAAACCTTCAAAAATTGAAAATACACTCTCACTTTAAATTATTCTGCTTTTGGGGTCACATTTTAATCAAAACCTTACTTGCCTTCAGGAAAAAAAAAGGAGTAAAGTTGATTGAATTTAATAACTAGAAGAACATAAACTGTCTACTTTGAAATGTATAATCTCACATGACATTTATTTCATAATATGATCAAATCATATATGTTGTTATGGGGACAGTCTTTATTAAAAATGCCATTTATTTTAACAAGTGCAATAAAAAGAAACCCATACTTTTTTTACTGTGGCAGAAGGAAAAAAAAAAACCTGCTATTAAGCTGCTTTCTGCTAAATGAAAACATCTTTCAAGATTTGTTCTAAAATATTTAAATAAAGTGCTATGAAATTTATTCATTTGCTGCCTTCCAGCATGAATAGAAACCCATTAAATTATCTTAAATACAATAAATGATATAGAAGAACTTGTTTTGGTTAGGAATATCCTTTGCTGACAAAGAATAAGATCATTTAAATATAACATTTTAATATAGGCCTATAATTATGTCATTGAAAGCCCAGTTCCAAGCAGAGTGAAGTATAGAGCTAGCTATCCAGCTGCAACCACCATCTTTGATAGGGACCAAAGGGGAACTGCCAGTCCGTGACCCCATTAAAAAGGGAATGAGTGGGAGACCATGGTGAGCATGTAGTATGAGCGAGGCAAAATGCATAGCCAGTCAACAGACTGAGGTATTGGTGAATGGTAGAGGTGGCCTCCCTTCCACGTGGAACCACAGAGGGGATGGGGAAGAACACAGGACCTTCCCCCAGAGTTTTTCCCCCAGAGTTGACGTAGCAGTTGCCTTGGTGGGAGGAGCCTGTTGTAACATGTGAACCAGATATATCTGAAGGATTATGATGATGATGTGCTCGTGCTTCTCTGGAGAAGAGCTTCACTTCAACTTCTACTGCTTATCCTGAGATGTTCAGACCACCTGATTTTTCCACTCAGGAAATCAGTCAAGACTAGCGAAGAGATGTGATTCTTGGTCCTCAAGCATTCTTTCAGTATGTGTCTGGAATGTG
Organism: Centrocercus urophasianus; assembly: GCF_019232065.1. Lineage (NCBI taxonomy): Eukaryota > Metazoa > Chordata > Aves > Galliformes > Phasianidae > Centrocercus > Centrocercus urophasianus. Next base: position 22,330,173 of record NW_024884733.1, on the reverse strand, counting down.
TCTGATCTGGAGGACAGTGATAGGACCTGGCTATCTTTCAGCTGGGAGAGCAGAATCTGTAGCAACGTGTACAGTGGTTGCATTATTTGCAGGTAAGAGCTACGTGGACTTCCCCTGTGTAAAATTCCAGAAGCAAGACTAAAAAGGAATGATTAGAATTGTTCCCACAACAAACCAATATATAACATTTAAGATATACCCTGTTCCAGGTTATCAGTTTAGTTTCATAGAGAACTTGCTTTACAGTATGTGGAAAGCACTTTATCTATGATGCTTTCTTGAAATCTGTGAAGTTTCCAGCTCTAAAACTTGTAACTACATAGGTTGTATCTACAGCTGTTAAAGAAGGGAAGATTGTGCAATTGGGTCAAAACCTGTTTAGATTTTTGTCCAGAAAGCCAACTTCTTTGCTCTAGGGGAGGTCATGATGTTTAAGTAAATAAATTCATGAATGCGCTGTTGGACATTTAAAAAATATTTTACAAAAGTAAATGTGCCTCATTAGCCTCCCCAGCTAATTATTTGTGTGGAGGGGAAGGCAAAGCATGGCTGCATTGGCTTTTGTCTGGTCCATATGGATCTGCTGCCCCAGGGCTGGGTGGGAGCAGCCTGCATATCTCAAGCATGCAGTGTAACCCACAGCAGCAGAGGCACCAGCTCCAGCAGGGCTTCTGGGGCTGGCACACATGATGCTTGCTAAGCTCTCTGCCCCTTTCCGTTGACTTCTACCAGGCTGTGTTATATGACCATTCAAATATCTAGAAGTCTATAGCATGCTTTTCCTCGTGATTCTCTGGGAGCATGAGTTCATAGGTTTGGTTTTTAACGTGTGAGGTTTTTTGTGCTTTTAGTGTTGAGGTGTTTTTTTTTTTTTTTTTTTTTTTTTTTTTTTTTTTTATTGTGGATGCTTCTTCTGCCATAGTGTTTATACTGTCCCCAAGGTATTAGCACTCCTCTTGGCTTTCCACTGACTTCTCAGGGATGTCTTCAATGGTGTCCCATGAGATTTGCTCTGACAGTCTCTGCGGTCTCCTGGAGCACAGAGGGGCACAGGCTGCATTGATTCTTGGCAAGGAAATTAACTGTGAAAGGCACTGGGGACTACAGGATGAGATGCCACAACCCGGCGTCTTTCTGAAGTTTCTAAGAACATGCTGAACTGTATTTTGGGTCTGAAAGTCAATGGATAGTTCCTGCAGTTCCATGACAGCAAATGGTGCTAAGGTCAAGAGTGTCTGACCTGACAAAAAAATCTTTTGTATGAAAATCTGAAGGATTAAAGATTGGCGTTAAAAACAAATATTGTTCCCAGTGATTGTTTACTGAATGCCCAGCTAGCACTGATCACACTCTTGCAGCTCTATCACAGGCAGAAAACTAGGTCTAGATGTGCTAACTAAATGTTTGTTTACATGAACACCCAGAGCTCTTCCTTTTGCTCAAAAGAAAACAAAAATTCTCTGTTGTCAGTGTGGCTGGATTTGCCATATTTATACGTATAAATCTATTTCAGTAAATAAGAAAATGTGGCAGAAGTAGTCTTTTAAATTATAAAGTTATCAGCAAGACAGTGTAGTACTCTTGAGTGCAAGTGTTTGAGTGAGTTGTGGCTGTGCCTCTACTTTACCTAAGCTCATTTTTTAAATCAGAAGAGTGACAGGCCCAGAACACTAAGTGATGGAGGATTGCTTTGTGATGTTCTTCGAGGCATTGGGTTGAACTTTGTGCAATCATTTCCTTCTGAATTGGTTGTAGTCCCCTTTGAAATTGTCAGAGTAGGTTTCTTCTGCTTCATTGCACTTGAGAAGCAGGTGGATGGCAACTGCTCGGCCTCGTTTGATCCACGCGCTGTTGTTCGATGGATAGAGCATATCAAACTGGAAAGCTTCTGTGATATGGCTGTGGTGCTGGCCTGCTCAGTGTCTCAACTAACAATGAGAATCTCTGTCTCAGACACAAGGAGATCTGTTATCTCTAGTATGCCCCAAGAAAGAAAACTTGTGCCAAGAATGGCAAGTGTCAGTGCAATGCAAAATACGTGAAGCCATCCGTCATTGCACAAAGCATCAGCTGAATAGTTCTGGAGCCCAATGATCCACGTGAAGTACATTTGATCAAGACTATGGATCACTCTCAGGTTTTTATGTGGAACTCTTTATCCCATCTCTCTCCTCGTTTTTTCTATCTGAAGAAGGGGAGAAAATTAACATGGCAGTTTTGTGGGGCACAATTCAAGGAAGTCTGCAAAATCCTTTGAGTTCCTTGCACTCGGTATGAAGGAGAGGCCCAGCTTTCATCAGTATGTTCCTATGCTGTCTTGCTGCATTCTGCAATAAAACATAAGATGTGAATGTGCTCTATGTCTTTGTTTCCTGTAGAGATTCCTTTGCAACTATGAGTGCTGGCTTATTTGAAAATACACCTGAGGTTTAGGCCGTATGATGTGAAATAAAATGAGAATGGAAAGAGAACGTTTCTTGTCAAATGGATTTGTGTTCTCTCATAATGAGAAATCAGCATCCTGCAATGTGAATTTGTGGATAAATTCCTTGCAGCAAAAGCTCAGCCTGATTCAAGAAAAGGGTAACCAAGGAAGCAATCCACAGAGCACGTCTTCAAGTCTTTCTTCTGGAAGGCTTACAGGGTGCCTCAAAGTAATGATGTTAGCTATGCAGAGCATCCAGACACATTGGGGGTAATAACATAAACTGTGTGGCATAATCTGTGAGGCTTCTTGAATCATCTTTGAGATTTTAAGGACATGGTTTTCCGGATATAGTTTAGTGGATATGGTAGTGATGGGTCGACAGTTGGACTAATTGATCTTAGAGGTCTTTTTCAACCTTAATTATTCTATGACTCTGACCTTGTATCAGTGACCTACTCAATGGACAGTAAGCTGCCTTCAAAGGAACCATACAGAAACTGGATTGTAAAGCCAAATGTTAAGAGAATTGTACACATCAGTGATGGTCTTATTTATCATCTTTATAGCAGCTTGCCACAAAACATTCTGTAAGCGTCTCTACGCTTCACAAGACCAGCAGAAAAAGATTTCCTTGTGTGCAGATACAGGATACCCAATTTCTTTTCTGTGCTTTGCTATTTCCCTTGTGAATATTTGCCTGAAACGGATTCTTTTCACACGTGGTTTGCCTGAGCAAGGCATGCTCAGTTAAGAAAGGCATGGGCTGTGCTGGTAGCCTGCTGGGTTTATATATTCCCCAGTGACAGTGCAAACTGTGTAATCATCTTCTAATTCTGAATGTACTTTCCTTAGCAGTGTGGCGTGCCAGGAGAAGGATGTGTGTGCATGTGCTGGAGGGCTTCGATGCAATGTCTTGAGGAGCACGGGGGTCAGCTCCAACAGTGGGAGCTGACACAGTGACAGAGGAGGAAAAAATGACACAGCAGTGAGGGGACTGAAAGCAGTGGCCAGAGGACTTCCACAGCATCTGCTCTGCTGCATGGATGCTGAAAAAGACCAGGTGTTTGGAGATAGGAGGATGTGTATTTTTGCCTTCAAGCACAGGGCATCATAATCTCTCCCCCCCAGTCATAGCACTCCCAGCATGGATATCACTGCAGGAACTTGCTGGCTTGAAAGAGGCTCAAAATCCTGTTAATTTGGGTCTTCCACCGTGCTGCTGCATTGGGGTTTTCTCATGCTGTTTTCTGATGGTGGCCTTCCCCAATGAGGCTTTATTTCTCTAATACTTTATACAAATATAAAACGCGAGGAAGAAACAAAATGATGTGTAATTCTTGACATGGAATAGAGTAAGGCCAGATTTTCATTTAAAATCCCTCTATCCACAGATACTGTGAATTGCGATGGCGCAAAATTGTTAAATTGCTTTACATTTGGGAAACCTCAGTTCAAAAAAAATTGTTAACAATTTATTTTTGTACTACATGGTTGACATCATTCTCTCTCACTGCTGGTTATATGCTTTTTTTTTTTTTTTTTTTTTTTCACTGCATGTCTGCTGAGGTTCCAAGAAAAACCCAAGTGTGTCATACAACATTGCTTTCTGATTTGCAAGTTAAATAGTTTACATAGGCAAAAATGTGGAGCGATTGGAATATTCCCTACCCAAACACTTAGGGACTTGAACTGCACATTTTAGCCAGGAAAGCCTCCTCTGATATTTTTAGCTAGGGGGAAAAAAAAAAAAAAAAGAAAAAAGAAAAAAAACATTTTGAAGTAACAAGGAAAGACAGATCAGATCTAGGGGGGAAAAAAAAAAAACCAAAACCAAAACCATGAAGCTAAAACACTATTGGGCATATTTTGTTGAATGCTGTACTTCTAGTGTTAGTATATATCTTGCTCTGTGCATACAGAAATGCACTGCGCTTTGACTTTGGAAGTTTGAGCCCTTCTGAAATGAATGTACCCGAGATGGGGGTTAGCCTTCTTGCTGATTGATTTAGTCTTTTGGAAACAGGAAAGCCATCAGGAGTTTTCTGCTCAGAAAGATTAGCATTCAAAGCCTGCTGTTTTTTAATTAAAAAAGCCATTTAAATACAAGGGTTGGGGCTTCTGCCAGCAACCATTAAAATACCTGTTTTGTAATTATCCCCCAACCCCTCTTTCTATTTAATTCTTACTTTTTTTCCCCTTCTCTTTGTTTCTCTTAAGTTCCTGACAGATTCTCCCTGTTTCATCTACCTGCTCTCGTGGCACTGCACCTCCTGCTGAGGTTAGCAGCTGGCTGTAAATCTCATGCCAACCCTGCTGCAAGCAGCTGGCAGGAGGTGTGGGAAGGATGTGTTCAGCATCCGTTTTTCAGTGACTGAGCTGATCCTATCCCTCCTGTTTGGAGGATTAGGAGCACCAGCTGAGCTCTGCCGCCAGCACAGCCACAAGACCACAGGGACGTTCTGTGAGGAATTCCCCCCGTGTGTGTGTCACCATCTGCACACACAGGAGGGGTACGTGCTGCAGGACCCTGGGTGAAAGCTTAAATAGGAATTAGCTAATTAGTACACCATGTGGTCAATATGCGTTGTCTGTGTTTGCCTCTCTTTGGGAAACTGGCTTGTGGGCAGATGTACAATCTTATTGTGGGGCAGATCCTCAGCTCACATTGCCTGAATTCTTCTGTTTTATCTACTTTTGAGATCTCTCTGGGTGTCTCTGTGTGATGCAAATCTCTCTGGGTGTCTCTGTGGTTTCCAAATGCAGCTTGCAGATAAAAAGGGGGATGTGTCTCAGGGGATACCTCATCACTCTCTACAACTCCCTGAAAGGAGGTTGGAGTGCAGTGAGGCTTGGCTTCTTCTCCCAGGAAGCAGTAATAGGATCAGAGGTAAAGGCCTCAAGTTGTACCAGCGGAGGTTCAGCTTGAGTATTAAGAGAAATTTCTTCTCTGGAATAGTGGCGATGCATTGGAACAGGCTGCCCAGGGAGGTGGTGGAGTTGTTGTCCTTGGAAGCTTTCAAGGTGTGGCACTGAGGGATGTGGTTAGTGGGGATGGGCAGGTGGTTGGACTAGATGTCCTTAGTGTTTTTTTCCAACCTTAATTATGATCGTGAATTTGGTGTCTGAAGGTGGAGCAAGCACAGTGGTGAAAGGGTGAGTTATGGAGGCTGGGGGTAAACATGAAAACATTGTGCTCTGTCTTTCCTTCTTCCACTTCTGCAGCCCTCCAGTGTAATGTTTGTGGTATAAGAAGTTTGCATAGTGACAAAGCTCTTGACAAAATACCTTGTATGAGCTAGAAGCAAATCCCTGGGGCAGGCTGTTGGTGTTAGGCTACGGGTGGAAACTCTTCCAGCAAATATTTAACAAAGCAATGATCTCAGTATCATCCGTCTGAAAACTTCCTATTACAATCCACGGAGCTTTTCCTCCATTATGCATAGAAAATTATGTCTTACACAAATTGATAGATGAACAATGAAACAGATGCCAGCCTCTAATTTGTCTTTAAATGTACACATCTTCTAGATTTTCTTTGAACTTTCTGTTGTATTCTTTTAATGAAAATGATCCACATGCAGTTTTACAAATAGTTTTCATCGAATTTACTGACTGTAGAAAAACTTAGGGAAAAAGTGTGGGAGAAATATTAAGGTTTGTAAGTGTCTCTATTCAAATCAGCAATTAAAATTGGCTTTAATTTGTGGTGAAAATGCAGTAAGAGCAGACCATGAAATTCCACTTAAGGTGATTATCTGGTATGAAATATCTACTATCCAGCCTAAAGTCCATGATGATAATTTATTGCTGGGGCATTCTCTTACGCACCAGCATTTCCTCTGCTGAAGTAGAGAAGTGATACCAAACATCAGATTGCACTTGCAGCACAAATGCCAAAAAACAGCAGAAATAAAAATAAAAACAAGTGAGCTTTTGTGTATTAACCTGAAAAACAGCCACTGTAACTAACCCAACTATGAACTGGAGATTATGGTTCATGATTCGGCGTGTACAGGAGGAGCTGGGCCTGAGAGATCAAACCCTTTTATGGCTGCTGGAATGGGTCTTAATTTTCTTTATTCTTAGTACTAGTTTGCTGTCAGAGAACAGCCTTGAAAGCCAATAGCAAGGTATACTTCTGATCTCATCTCCTTTTGGAACTGATTCTCAGATAGGATGAAGGCTTTTACTGCTTTTGGTTACCAGATAAGCTCACATGCTGAGAGCTCTAGGTGGATCTGAAGGATCAAATCTGTTTATAATTCATCTGCGCTCAAGGTGAGGTTATGTGATAGAATTTCCATTTTTATAACTTTGCTTTAAAAAAAAAAAAAATGAACAAAGTTCTTTGGTGTATTTTCAAAGAGCTTCACCTTAGGAAATGGCAGAATGAAGTTGGTTTTGGTCTCTTTACTGAACTCTTGCAGAATTGTGTTAATAACCTTCTTTTAATGTAGATTTTGGGTGTATGGTATGCACCAAGAAGCATATGCACTAGACCATGGCAGTAAATCACAGATCTTATAAGGTGTGTTAGTCAGACTTTTCAGCTGACAACAGCTCAAAGCTTCTTTCTTTATGTCATTTATGCATTTATTCCAGGGTTCTATGTCATATTTCGAGTGTTTCTTACCTTTTTATTAATTTTGTAATCAAAGCAAAATGCAAACTTAGTCCTTATAGGAAAGATAAGAAAGATGATATATCCAGAGATGGAAGCCTCTGGAAGAAGTCATCCTTATGGTGCTGCCAACATTTTGTCTCATGGTCTAGGTTTCCTTAAACATGAATACTTTGAGGGATTGCAGTCTAGGTCTAGATAAAGCCCAGATGGCCCATAAGGAATGAGAGGTGGTAAAACATGGCATTTTATTATGCAGAGCAGAAGATACTCATGAAAAATAATGTGCTGGTGTCAGATCTTAGCACCTTGGGGAAGATGCTGTCACCATCTAAGTCATTTTCCCATATGACAGAAGTCTGGAGAAAGTTGCCAACACCTGTTATACTGAACAATGTAATGCATATGCACTTCTCCCTGCAAACGTGTTTGTGTAGCACAGTAAAGCTATTGATAGGTTCCGTGCTTCCCCATGGGAAACCAAGGGAAAGAAAGAGTGAACTGGAGCAGTATTTTAAGCGATATAGTTATATAATATCTTTGTTTAAAAACATAAAAATCTAACTGCCTCAGTGCTCTGCCACATAATTCCGCAGGACATGTGAAACACAGCACAGTACAGCACTTAGTCTGCGGAGGATTCCCTTGTCACTGTCAAAATTGTTTTAGAAGTCTAAATTAATGCATAGCACTGCATTTATTAAAATGTGAAATAATCATAAATTTTTCATTCTTTGTACACTTAAGCTAATTTTCACATAAATGAAGCACTTGGCAGTTGAAATTCCACATATGGTTGACAGTGATGTTTGATGTCAGAACAATGCCCTGAGCTCCATGCAAATTAAACATATTTTAATTATTCTGGATATCCATTCTTCCTTTACAGTGTGTCTAAGTAGAATATTAAAAGGGATTTTAAGTCTAATGTATTGTCAGCAGCTGACTCCAACAGCCAGGGCGATTCCTCTTTGCCTTGCGTGGTGCTGAAGGGGAGATGACACAAAGTGAAAGTTGTAAAGGGCACAAGAGAAAGCAGAACTTTTCTTAAGCTGTGGAAGCCAGTCTGGTTTACTGGGAACATGCTGAATTCCTCCCTCCAGCAACAGGCTTTGTGGCTGTTGGACAGAGCTGTGGAATTGCGAAGGCACGGAGCCAAGCCAAGTGCAGACGTGTTGTGCTAGGAATGGGAACTCAGGCCCCTGCTGTGGCTTTCCAGGCACCAAGTGTCAGTGCCATATAACACAAACTCCAAGTTTCCATCACAGTGACAATTCCCTGATTTTACTTTGAGCGATTCCAGGGGCAGTATGGATAGCAATAGTAACTGTGCTGTTGGCATGTTAGGCGTGAGTCTAGAAATACCCATTTTTCTCCTTAATTTGTGGCATTTTTGGGGGAGATCAAGAAGTGGGTAACGCTAAATTTCAGTTTCTCTTTTGGCACTGTTTTGTGTGATCAGCATATTTATAGTAACTAGGTTTCTACAGGTGTTCAGCTGAGTAAAGGCAGGTAACTTAATTCATCCAAAGAAATCTATGGTGATGTTTAGGTGTTTTCAGTTTACCTCAAGAAAATGAAAGGAATTCAAGCATCTTAAAAATCCTCTTAATGTCTTTTAAAGAATTTTTAAACTTAGAATGAAAAAAAATCTATCCTGGTGTATCTAGAGTGTGATTGCAAAGGTATCTCAATCTTTCTGAAACAAATGGAAGTGAAGTTGAGGTCCAAATTAAAGGAGATTTCTAAGTAGTGAAGGTAGACTTAGGTAGACTTGACTTAAGGTCAAGTCTTGGTAGATCTGCACTCTCTGCTGCTCCTGTCTCTCTGCTCTAACCATGAATCACTTCTGGCCAGTATCTACTCATTGGAAAATGGACGTTCTGATGCTTTAGTGTGTCCTAGAAAAGCTTTGATCAGTGTTAGTGTATTTGCTAATGTATGTTAATCTCTGGTAACTGTAATTTACTAGTTCTTAACTACATTTTTGCTGTTAGTTTCTCAAGCTTCAAGCTGTTCTCTAAACACTAGATGGCTGCAGAAAGACTGAAGAAGGTATGTGGCCCCGAGGAAGATATTAGTAGACAAGTCTAAAGCTATGAAACCAGTGAACTGTAACAACTCAAGAATCAAAAAGCCACTAATAAGCTTCTAGATTATATGGAGGTGAGGATTCTCTTAGCTTTTCAGTCAGACTCTTATTTTCTGTGGAAAGAAGGGGTTTTTTGAAAAGTGGATGCAAACACTCCAGTAAGATCTGGCTCCTTAAACCTTGCTCCTGTGGGTTTTGTGTGGAGGATCAGCTATTAGAATGTACAGAGACATCATTAAAATGAGAAATAAAAATTCTGACACTGTAAAAGTACTTTATTTTTCGCCTCAACTTTTCCTGTTTCAGCTTGAGGAATGAAAGCTTCAGTGCACTTATTAACTTCCCAGTTAATGAGATCTCGAAACAGGGATGCTTTGCTTTGCTCTCCTCTGGCTTATCGTGCTGCCTTCTCTTTGGAGAGTGGCAACAGAGTAAAAATGTGGAAAGAAAAGTGCAGGACTCATTTATGTGCTTGGTGGTTGTTGTGAGCAGATAGATACTAAGTTGGCTTTTTTTCAGCTCAGCCCCTTTCCCTGTGTGTGTTTCAGGCTTGCTTTTTGGCACCTTTAGACATAGCAAATACTGGTGGGTAGGGTGCTGTTCACAGGCAAAATATGCTTGCAAACTTTTGCCAACATCTGAAAATGCAGATTTAAGACTCCTGTTTCTGCTTCCTTCTCTGTTTTAAGAACCTCTGCCACACTCTCTGCTTGTGCCAACAAAGTTGAAATATAAATATAGGAAATAATACGAAGTTAGGTTCCAGCAAGAAGTTTGCTGTTAAATAATATTAGAACGTCACATGCAGGACATGACGTGAAAAGTACGTGTGACTGATAGAGAACACACAATTGTTTTTCTTCATTATGAACTGTTTTCAACAGGTGATAGGACAGGACTGGAAGGCAAGAGAATAATAGGTGTCTGTTCTAGGAACAAAGGTGAATGTTAACACTCAGAGTAATGATATTGCTTAAATTGTCAGAAGATGGAAATGTATCATTGGATTGGACTTCAAAAATATTGAGTTGGCCTATCCTTTCAGTAAGTTTAATTGAGTATCTCATATATTCCTACTTATGGAATGAACCATTCCTCCAGTAGTACTACAGTGAGATGTGTAGTGGGCAGGTTCATCTGTGTGTGTGTGTGTGTGTGTGTGTGGGTGTGTGTGTTTGTATCATTCTTTCCCAAGCTGCAAAGTGTGAATCTAGTTTTAGAGAGAAGTTGATCTCATGGGTCTGGTGGGCTCATGCCCAGCATGGCAGAAAGGTGCACATCCCTTTTCCATGCACAACTACCACACACCAATCACTTCAGCTCAAAGCCAACACTTCGAACAAAAAAAACCTCTTTTGCTGTGCTTAAAGGTTAGTAAGGTAAATGGTGGGAAACAATGAAGCCTGAGAAAAATGGTTCTGTATTGGCTTTCTACCTTGTAAGCATTTAACTGGCTGCTTTGTAGAGGCAACTGGGGGAGGGGAGAACAAGCTGGTGGCTATTACTTAATAGATTGCATTGCTCTAATGAATTGGTGGTCACAGCAGATATTGTTGAGGATGTGGCATCTGAAGATAGATGGAATTGCATCCCAGGATTTCCTTGCTTCAGTTGCATTCCTCCTCTTTCTGCTTCAGCTGCAAGTTCCTAATTGTTCCGTTTCAGCTCAAGGAGAGTGTCCTGAAATTAAAGAAAGGACTGTAAATGTAGCAGGATAAACATATCTTCTCTTGCCTCCTTGTTTACAATGTGAACTGCTCAAATGATTTGAAGGAAGCTGGGGAAAAGACGTCAAGTGTTGCAGGTAGATTCCTTTTAGGTTGCTTTTTTAATTTATTTCTGGGACAGGATTGAGAAAGAATGGTGGAGAGGTTAGCCTGTGTAGAAACAGCAGATGTGAATTTAAATAGTGTTCTATTTATCTGTTCTATTCAGATTCCTGTGCTGACTTGAAAAGCCATGTAAAGATGGTAAGAAATGACACTACTTTTGGGTCAGTTAGGAAGATGGTTTTACCTGTATGATGAAAATGTCCTACAGTTGTATGTGGTGCTATTCTGGGAACCCCAAGTAGCCACAGGATGTGATTGATATGAGATCCTTTACACTTGCTATGTTTTTTTAAATTTATTTAGTAAAGCCTACTTCTGTTTGGCTGTTTGCTGAAATACGTGACTTTCCTCCCTTGGTGGTTTCCAAGCTGCTGCTCAACAGGGTTAAATTTAAACTGGGATTCTTCTAAGAAAAGTTCTGGAATCAATTGCAGTATTGATGCTATTCTGGAAAAGAGGCAATCAGCATGCACTCGATGAGCATCTCCGCCCTCAATACTGAGTAGTGCCTTTAGCTGCCCATTGAATTGGTGCATGTGAAGATGGAAGGAGCTGGCATTTTCAACACCCAGGAGGAATAGCTAGGTTGGTAGGGGGTCTGCTAGGTGCTGAAGACTGTGCAACCCACCTCACCAAAGCCAGGTGCAAAGACATAGGGCTGGCCAAGCATCTAATTGGGGTTCTTTATAATCGGCACTGAGACAAGTTTATACACAGCCCAGCTGGAAATACTGGTAGCTTTTTTCTTCTGTATTTAGCCTTCATTGTATTTGCAGTACTGCCATTTGTATGGACTGCTTTAGGGAATTTAGGAAGTTGTAAAGAAACTAGATTTTTATTCTAATCTGAGAAGAAAGTTAAATTATTCATTCAGGTGGAGTGATCGAAGGAAGGAGAGCAGCTGATGAACTTTGCCATGCTGCTCCTCTGTTATAGAACCAACATTCAGAACCAGGTTTTAGTACTTTTTAGTGCTCACTTGGGATAAACCCTGGAAGATAAAAGTGCGTATGATTAATTAAATGTTTAATGAGATCTATGAGGGCAAATTTATTCCAGACTCCAACTGTAAAAGCTAAATATTTTTAAAAAACACTTCTTTTTTTCTAGGCTTTGATTCATCTTTCTTGTAGTCTTCTGTCATCTCCACAATATCTGTGTTTTGTGTGAATGACTCTTCCTGTTCAGTGTAGTTGTTGTTTGGATTTGCATATGCAACACCCCATGCTTGCAGATATGGGGTCTGAAGGACTGACCCAGGTGGAGTAACTTAACTGTTTAAAATTGACTATGCGTGTTTTGTAAAAGTTTTGAAAGCCCTGAAGGGACTGAGTCAGTCTGTAGGCATTAGCAGCAGGAATTATGTGCCTTGGGAAATCTCTTTGAGTCTCTGTCAGCATCCTTATGTCTTCGAAAAGCTTTGAATGCCTTAGGATCTGAACAAAAGTTTCTGGTAACCTAAAGCACATAGCCATTAACCATACCACAATACCCATGGCTTGAAGCAGACTTCAGTTAATCAGAGGAAGAGCCAGGCAGAGCACATCTGTTTGGGCAGGATATGCTGTGATATCACCATCTGGGTAAATGTATATGGAACTTCATGGCTCTGAACCAGGATTCAAAGTCAGAATATAAAAGCATTCATCTCTTTAGGATGAGCTAGCAAAAGGAGGGGATGAAATGAGCTGAGAGATCTCCAAAAATCTCGTGGGTTAGGTGGTAGCTCTATTCTTAAAATCTGGGTAACTTCTTTTGCAATTGGTTGGTTTTCTTTCATCACTAGTGGAGATATCTAGGAATCTTCTTGTTGGGCTTATGGATTGCACTTCTCATTTTCATTTGCTTATGTAACCTTGCTGGAAAATAGGTACAGTTCAGCCTTAGACTGTGTACTTAGGCTGGGTATAAAAGCTGCCTGCTTTGAGATGTCTCCATGCTGTGTCAACACTGAAATTCCTTGGCACTTCTATGTTGTTGTGGTTTTTTTTTTTTTTTTTTTTTTTTTTTTTTTTTTATACTATCACTAATGTTGATGCAGGACAATTTACAGTGCCTTTCAAGATCACAATTAAAGAGGCCAATAACCACAGTCAATTAGTGGGGGAAAACAATCAATATAACATACAATGAGCCCTAACTAGCAGGAAGGCAATTAAGACAGTGGAGATAAACCAGTGACAAGTGCTAAATCTCTTCCCTGGAAAGCAGGTGAGAAGAAAACATTTGGTCCCTAGGTATAGCTGAGTTCCTTCCTCAGCCTCACTACTGTCTCAGCCCATCACCCTTGCCATATCTGTTAAGTCTTAAATTAGTTATGCTATACTTCTGGTCCTCTTCAGGATAGTAGGCAGGACCAGTGTGAGCTGGTCTGCTGAAAGAGCGAAGGCAATTTGGGCTTTTACATTTCTTGAGTACTGTTATGGCTGTGTAGGTGCTGCCTGTTCAGTTGGAGCCTTGTAATGTGAGCAGTTATTCTCAGCAGCATGCAAGGGCACTCAAAACCTCCTCTTGGACATGAGAATCAAAAGCCACGGAAGAGATTTTCCAGGGTGTGAAGGTCTTTGAATTTTTCTGCTTGATGTCAGTAATTAATTAGCACTGGTGTGATGTAAATTGTACTGTGGTGTGGTTAAGGAAAAAGCATGATTCTAAACTGCTTTGGCCTTGCAAAGAGCAGGGGAAATGCCTCTGTGAGGGCGCTGGGCTCCTATGGCCACAGGCCCAGGGCAAACATGTGCTGCATGTTGAGCCTGACCATGCCCCTAAGTATTTGCTGAAATGGGAATTATACGAGTTATACAAGTATGCCCAAGACAGAAAGATTTAATGTACCCTGTATCTGCCAAAGGCTTCTAAGACCCGGAGGGGATAGTGATGCACTGAGGGCAAATCTTTTAATTGTAGTATCCATGTCTGCTTGATTGATCTGATAGAGTCTTGAGGAAAATTTTATAGGTTTAATGTGCATCAGCACCAGAGCTGTTTCCGTTCTCTTTGGTGCATTAGTAGTGTCGTTTGTAAGTGTTCCCACGCTGCCCTGCCTTACTGTGGGAGTGAAAAGTGCAGAAGTTCATGAATAAGTTATAACCTGTACCCTATTAATAGTCCCACAGATGATATGTTATGGCAATCCTCTACTTCCCCCCTCCCTCCAGCTTAACTCTTACCCTGCCTGTCAGGAAGCGCACTGCAAAATGCCTTCCCTGATGCTGCTGCAAAACCTGAGTGCCCTTCCAGCTCTAGGTGAGCTGTGGACTTGTGTGATATCTTTTGTTCCTTCCTAAAGGGGGGCACTTCTGGATGATGTCAGAGTACTTGTGTTTCTTTTGGAGCCAATGAAGTTGGGATTTTTAAGGGCAGAACCAGCATTCTTCCATTTTACTGCTGAAACACAACTGGTGATGTGACACCTTAGTCTCAGCCAGGGTAGTAATAGTGTTTTCCAAGACTAATGTTTAAAGCCATTATGATAATCAGGAAGGTGTCAGAGGGTGTTGGCTGATACAACCTTATTCAACAGGAGGGAGAACATGTCACTTACACAGAGCCATTATGCTTCTGACTTCTAAATGCTTGGTATAAAGAGCAAGATAGGTTAGAAAAATGCTACCTGACTTTATAGAGGTGCTTCCCCTGAGATTTCAGGGAGCTTTTATTGCATAATAGTTAATGCCAGAGTGATATGTACAAGCTTTTTTCATACTATAGTAAATGTCTCACCACCACTCCCACTTAAGGAGTACAGCTCCTTGTTCTTTCTGTGGAGCTATGTTTTATTCCTCTCTCCCTGCTTCAAATCTGTCACTTATTTCCTTCATTCAATCTGAAAGAGGAAACTCTTTAGGTGACTTGTGAATAAGGCTCTTTGAATGACTGTAAACCAGATCTTCACATTTGCCTACGTGAGGAAAATTTCTAGAGAATAAATTTGTTGGATGCTGCTTAACTCCACTGTCACTAATTTAGCCCAGATGTATGGCCTTGCCAGAAGGACTTGAAGTTTTCTATATGTCATGTGCACGAGTACAGTCCAGAAATCTTCAGTGGTTCTCAACCAATTCTCACTCTGTGTAGAAAGAGCACCTGCACTGCTATATGTCTTTGTCATGCTGGATCCTTGTCAGAGCAAGTTTTAGATGTGGAAACTGATGACCATGGGGGAGTGCTGATGAAATAACACTGGATGAGAGGATGCACGTGGAAGAGTCTTTATCAAGTTGTGATGATCCCAAGCTGCCAAAACCCTCTAAAATTGGGTTAGAGCAACTTTCAAATGCAACTTCAGATTTCCTAATTGCGTGTCTTGTGTGGAAAAAAAAATTGAATGTTGTTTCTTCCTAATTAATATACAGAAGAATTAATTTTAATTTTATGGCAGAATAAATGATTGTTTGCTTCTGATCCAGGTTGCACCAAGATTGTAGCTAGATTTATGGGAGGGAAAGTGAGGAATTTATCCAGTATTTAAAAACATATGCCCCACAGATTTTCTGACACCACCAAGGAAAACTTTATAAGCTAGCCCAGATAGATGGAAAGCTGTGATAGGTCTTCAGCTGAAGGCATTGCTGAGATATTACAGTGATAGTCATGTTAGAAAAGATGATAGATTAGATGCAGCCCTGCTGGAGGGGGCATGTGTGCGCAGACTGTTGAGTGCTCTGTGCATACAGAGACGCAGCTCTGGAGCCATCACTTAGCAGCTCTGAAATGTCCGTACAATTTTTTATGCTGTAATTTTGTATTGTTCATAAATATTCATAGGTACCGCTGCTTCTCTTGATCATATTTTAGTGAAGCAGCACAGTCTGTTGGTTAGGAAATGAAATTTGGAGCCATTCAGAGCTCCAAACTTCCACCCAAATGGATTCCCAGTGGCTGTAACTAGGCACTTAACCTCATCCTGCTCCAGTTTTCCTATCTGTAGCTTAGCTGTCATGTTATTAAGTGCCCCCTAGCTGGGGAAGGGAAGGGATTAATTAATGTTTGTAGGATGACTCGGGCCCCTCTGTTGAAAGGTTCCTCAGAAGTGCAAATGGATTATTGTTATTAGGACTCTTCTCCATACAGAGTCACCTCAAAGAGAAATGCCTGGCTCTCATTAACCATCCTGGGACAGGATCGATATGGGTGTGACTTCTCTATGTTTAGGAAACAGTTTTCCCATTCTCTACATTTTAGACAAGTTCCACCTTGTTAAACTTGGCCAAGGTGGAGATCAGAGCACCAACTGGTTAAGGTGAAGGGGGGAGGACAGAAGGAGTGGAAGTCCCATGCTTTTGAGGAAAATCGGCACTGAAGTCCTGGGGACATTATGTTAATGGCATTACTCAATTTCTGGAAGCAATGCTGATTAAATATTCATTGACTTTGATTATACTGAAATTAGGACTAAAGTGTGAACTCAAATTGAGTGGAATAATGGCAGTGTAAATAATGCATACTTTCTAAATTGAAAACACCAGCTTGTGCTCTGCTCCCCCTCTCCCCACCCCCTCAGTTTGTCATTGTGCCATTTGTTTAGGAGATGATTATACTGATGTGTGCACATCCAGCTAGCATTTTTACCAGCTGGGGGAAAATGTGAAATTAAAGGTTTTCCACATTGTTTGCTTTTCTTTAGTATTGGAAAACAGAAGTAAATACAATGCAACAAAGGCTAAGCTAGTTTCTTTGATGTGAGAGTCCACAGCTAGAAGAGGGTCGGTCCGGTTGTCAAGGTGTAATATGGGGACTGGGGTCAGTTCTTTGGTCTACTGAAGGCTATTTATGTGACCTAGAGGACACCATCTGATATGGCAGCATGCTAGAGGCACCTTTCATGGAGGTGAGGTTTTAAGGAGTCTTGATGGTGTGACAAGTGCTAACACATGCCTTTGTCCATGCAGACAGCGCCTAACTCCACTGTATTTCTCCTGAGGTAGCAGAGCCTACCAGTCTCTGGAAAACACATTTACTGCATGGGATAAGATCCACTTCCCTACCACCAGACAGGCTCTGTTCCCCAGCTACCTCCATCCATCCAGTTCACTCTCTGTGTTAGGGCAATAGCTATTAGCCTTGATGGAGCCATTGCCCCCAACTCAGACCCCAGTGGTACCAGGAGGGCCACAAAACTCGTCTGGCTCTGGGGCTACATGCATCCAGATGTGCCATACTGACCTTCTGCAGAACTTCTTGCTTATATTTCTCTTTCTAGAAATGCATCTTCTTGGTTTCTAGGAAGGTGATGCATTAAAAGTATTACTTTTATTAAAAATAATAATAATAAAAAAACCCCTCTTTTAAATCCTTTAAAATCAGAAGAGTATTATTTTTAATACAATCCATAACGCAGAAGCTGTGCAGCAGTTCTGGATGGCAGGGTTGCCAATCAGTTGCTCGTGTGCTGGGAGCTGTGTGGGTTCATCAGGCCAGGACTACATGCTCCAGAAACCAAACCAGTGTTGTTGTGGGGGTTTTTTTTGTTGTTTTGTTTGTTGTTTTTTTTTTTTTAAAAAAAAAAAAAGTTCACATGCTGATTGCAAAGAAAAAGTCCATTAAAGAGCAAATTGTTTAAGGCATAGCCTTCCTTCAAGCCCTAGGGAACCTGCTTTCTGTGACAGTGTGATGGAAGGGTTTCTTATTCATATTTGGCTTTTCCCTATGCAGCAGGCTTCAGCGCTACCTGAGATTTACTCTATTGTGAAGTTCTTGCTGGAAAATAGGGGAATACACACCCAATCTGCCACACCACACAGTTTTTTTTTGTGCCTCTTTTTCTGAGGACTTGCTTTCTCATCCTCTCCAGATGAGGTGGGTGGTAATGGTTTTGCTTTTTGTTGTTCCTAATGACTAAAAACTCACAGTCAGAGGAGGAGACTTCGGGGCATTTTGCAGCAGAGACTCTTCTGTTCTGCAAAATGTCTTTTCTTAAAACTGCTTTTCACAAATCAAAGCAAAGTTGCCATCTGATTAAAACTTTGTGGGATTAATTCCTTTCCTCCTTTCAGTTTCAACACTGCAGCAGAGGAGGATAACAGCATCGTTTCCTATAAACATCTGGACTTCAAAAAGTTAACAAAGTGACGTTTGGTATGCTGAATGATAAACAAGTGCAGGGGAATTTGCTCGGATATAAAACAGAGATTTGTGTTGGAGATTGTGTAGTAGTTATAGTTCTGTGATTTCTATGAGCTGGCAGACTTTTTTTCCAAGGCTTTAAGAGCATCATGTATTCATTTTATTTTATAATGAAATATTCGAAATGATATCATCCCACCTGAACAGACGCCAGGCTTGACATTGCCACTTAGTACTAACTACTCACTGTTGCATGCCTGTTAAAATACTGGGGCAAATCTCCAAGAACTACTAGATCTTAGGAAAAGATGATAAATTTTAAATAGAAGTCATTGGTGTTTTGTTTTTTTTTTTCCCCTCTTTATAATAAATAAATAAATGTGTTTCCCACAGAGTTAGTTCTACTTGAAGAGCTCTTGGCTGCGCTTTGAAGTGGGTTGGGTGTTTGATAAATGCATCCCTGCAGTCTTGACTGCTCTTAGTTTTTCTCTACCTTCCTTGGGGACATGCTGCATGGGGAGAAGGTGAATGGTCCTTGGGAGCTGTCTGCTCCATGGAATGTTTTCCAGCTGTCTGTGCTCCTGTGTAGCATTTTGTTAGGCTTGCAGATAAATGCAGCTCTCTTTGGTTGATAGACTGACATGAGTTTCTTTTCTCTGCTGTAGCTTACTACCGAACTAGGAAGCTATAGCTGTAGTGTGCTGGGTCAAGTCTTTGCTCTGAGCCAATGCACCCTTGTAGCCTTTGTGCAGAGTACTGCACTCTGGAAGCACTCAGATTCTTCTTTTCTGAAAGTTTAGAGTCTGTGTCATTTTTTTTGTTGTTCAAATCTCTGCAGCTTGGCAAAGCACACACGTACTTAATAATCTCAGCTTGTCTCTATATAAATAATTAATCAGAAAGGGAAAATAATATAAATCCTAGATATCATATTGCTATTAAAATTGCAGAAGCATTAGTGCATCCAGTAAGTATTGTTTCTGTAATTAGATAACCTTTCTGGGCTGTATCAGCACTTAGGATAGGGAACATATGACCATCTGCTTGGAGGCACCTGTGGTGGAAGGAGGAAGCTTTGTTTTGCTTGAAGACATGGATTTCCATGCAGAGGGAAGGAATTAGCCTAACACAGAACCAGAGAAAATTTATGCTTCTTAGTCCTTGGCTCAGATAATTATTCTGAGAGCTGCCTATTGCAAGGCAGTGGAGGTCTA
This sequence comes from Centrocercus urophasianus, assembly GCF_019232065.1. Classification (NCBI taxonomy): domain Eukaryota; kingdom Metazoa; phylum Chordata; class Aves; order Galliformes; family Phasianidae; genus Centrocercus; species Centrocercus urophasianus. The sequence continues at coordinate 22,310,921 of NW_024884733.1, read as the reverse complement.
CTGGTGCTTATGCTGGGTCAGATTGAGTTGAGTTCTGAAGCTGGGCAGGTGTCTGCAGTCCTGCATGGCTGCTTCCAGATCACAGGTGTCCTCTGGGCTGGCTTTCCACCTGGAACAATAATCTCCAAGGATCAATGAAGTGAAGTAGCGGGGGTGGCAGGTCCCCAGTCAGACAGCCTAACTTTCCAGGACTTTTGCTCATGTTTCTAGTTCTTCCCCTTGGTTTCAGAGCTTCTGATCTGTAGAGAAATACGCACATAAGGGGGAACACTGTAATCACCAGACTCTTCCCTGTGATTTAAACTTACTTTCTGTTGGGCAAATAGGACAAATACTCAGTTTCCCCAGCCATGTTTCAGGTTTGCTCCATGCTGTTAGCATCTACACACTGAAAAGCATAAATTCATAACTCTGGCTCACTTTTTGCATAAACGATGGTTCCTTTTTTGCTGAAATGCTGATAAAATCCCATTGTGCATTGATGAAGTTCTGTAATAATGGTTCTCAATAATATCAAGAAATTCAGTTTCTCACTTGCATCTTGATGTCCTAGAACTTACAGTATACAACCAAGCTTTCATATCTCAGTACAATAGTATAAAATAATTAT
>NW_024884733.1:22274326-22310142 GCF_019232065.1 Centrocercus urophasianus | reverse complement strand
ATATATATATATATATTTTTCCATATGGCAAAGCTAATCTATGGTTAGTGGAAATTAAAGTGTTTCTATTGCACAGGTCCAGAGCTGAATTAGAATGGATAGCATTGGATCTTACTTAGCATTCATTGGATTTGTACATGGTAATAGTCAATTCTACTAACTCATATTCTCAAAAGTGGAAAGCTTCTCTACAGGTTAATTTAAAGTGGAATTTTTCAGAGGATCCTAAACAGATTAAGTATCAATTCTTTCACCTTTGAATAGGAACTGAATGCTTTTCTTTATTAGGTTCTTTTGAAAATCTATCACTTGATCAATCAGTAGAATAATTACGATTGGACTATGTCTCAGTTGCAAACAATTGGTTGAAGTCTGGGGATATTTTCAAGTGTCTAAATCACTCTTGAATCATTTGAAGAAAAAAAGAACTTGTGTGGGTGCTGGTTTGGCGAGTGAGTTTTGCAGCCTCTGCTCTCATTCAGATGTAACTGCTAGAGTGAATTAACCCCCCTAAAAACAAAACTCCAGTAGAACAGGTGGTCGTTTCACTTTCTCTCTCCTTGGGAACAATGACTGTGAAATTGTGGTTGTGATAGAAATTCTCAAACCTCTCACTGATGGGGATGGGATGGTCCATGCCTCCCTCTTCCATCTCAAGAAAGTCTGGGGATGACTGGAGTCCTGTAAGATAGCTGGCTTTTGGATCCATGCCCTGGTCTTCTGAAGGTTTCTGATCTGGACAAATCCTTGCTTTTTCCTTCCTCTGACCCTTTCTCAGCAACATGCATGCATATATATATATTTGCTGTTGCCAACAAAGACTAAGAAAAACACTTCCTCTCTTGTCTGTAAATGAGCAAAGGGGAGAAAATCTGTCTGCAGCAACACTTCCAGTGTGGTTTTTTTCCTCTGAAGCATCTAATGGATGGAGCTGGTCAATCATCCAGCATCTAGTTGAAGTTGTTACATGGGATGAGAACTCCAAATCAACAATAAATTATCCTGCAGCTGCTTCCGAGTTCTCCAGCACATCCTATCACAAGGATACTCCATGAACAAATGTTTCTATGGGCAACACGTGTTCTTCTGATAGCTTTTCATCAGTGTTCTGCTTCATGAGCTCAGGGCTTCTGCCAGGTGGGTTAATGGTGGACTACAGAGAATCTGTTTTTCTGCAGTGGTAGGCAGTGGGGCTGCCCATAGTTGTGCAGATTTCTCACTTGTAAAGCATGTCTGCTCTGTCACATCAGACCTACCTACAAGCACACTGCAAAGTACTATGTTCTGGATGTGAACTAGTGCAAGAATTTAGATCCTCGTTATGTGGTGATCTGAATTTCAGCATGAAAATCCATACATATGCAGTTTTTGATTTGCTGTTAGTAAATTTTTCCTGTGAATTGAAATGTGATTAGGTATCAATCCTATCACCTTTGAATGGGAACTGAATGCTTTTCTTTTTTAGGTCCTTCAAATGATAGCAGTTGAATTGTTCCTGCTACCCAGAGAAATGAAATATACTGTGATCTGTTGAACTTAAGATAGTACTGCAATGTGCTAATTTTAAACTGCTTCCAGTTTTTAATTATTACAACTTTCAGAGTTGTGGCTTTCAATGAATCTTGATTCCAAACCTGAAAAGAATTGTCTTGATCTGTGTCTACTGATTTATTTTTTTGAGCTTCTTTTCCTTTTCTTTCCCACTTCAAATCCAAGACTGAATGATTTTTTGGTGATTATAATGCCTAATTCTAAAATGTGCTTTTTTTCTTTTAAATTTACAGTCTATCTGTCACAAAAGCAAAGGGAGCGCACAAGCAAAAACACTGCAGGAATCAAGGTGTTAGTTTGCCACACCTGTAAATCCTTAGCAGCACCTGTGGCAGATTTGGGTTTTGCTCTGCCAATTGACCCAAGGACATAAAAGGGCAGCTGAATGTGTGCCCCTGAAGCAGGGACAAGGGCAGGAAATGAGGAGTTACTTGCTGTGCAGATGCAAAATTTGCAGCAGAAATACACTGTGGCCTGTTTAGCTATTCTGAACATAAGGATGTACAGTTAAAGAAGAAAAACAGCCACATGTTTGTTAGGAGTGGATGTGGAACCTTTTGCAACCAGGGATGCCTCCATAGCCACTTGGTGAGCAAGGAGCTCTCACCCAGCACTGCTTGGCCTGTCCCTGAGGTCTTTGCTGGAGCTTCTGGCTGCAGGATTGCTGTTGGCTCTGCAGGTATGTGTGAGTGTGGACATGATATGTGGAAAGACAGTGTTAGACTCTTGCTAAGTAATGTTCTCCTATTCTTATTTCTAAGTAGTCTCTTTCTCATTTGCACAGTAAAAATGGTCATTTTCTGGGGTATGTGAAAGAGGAAGGCTTTTGCTGTGAACATACTGTTTGTTCAGTGCTAAAATGCTCTGTTGCTTTATATAGCCAAGATCACCTAAGGAATGTTTCTAAAGAGGCTCTCAAGGCTTGGACTGAGGAGGACTATCTAAGACTAAAGGGAATCACTTGGGAAAACCATATTGTACTGGGGAGTATTACAGGAAGCAGGGGCATTACAATATATTGGTGCCCAGGGTAGCACTTGTAGCATTTCTTGGCACATTGATTGAGAAGCTGGAAAAATCTAAAAAAAAAAAAAAAACAAAAAAAAACAAAAGGAGGTTAATGTGTAGCACCAGATTTTTCCCAGGTCTAATAGATAGCTTTGGGCATGCTGGTGTCGCATGGAACTCCTTAAGCCTCCTCTGAAAGGGTAGTGAGGCACTGGCCCGGGCTGCCCAGAGAGGTGGTCAGGTCACTATCCCTGGAGGCGAGGTGTTAAAGGAAAGGGTAGGTGTCTAACAGAATGATGTCATTTAGTGGGGTGGTGATGGGTTGATGGTTTGACTAGATGATCCTAGTAATATTTCCAACCTTAATGATTCTATGATTTCCTTTCATTTCACTCTATGGTTTCCTGTTGTGATGCTGATGCACGAGTAGAAGATGAGGTCCTGCTGCTGAGCAAATCTACAATTTCCTAGCACTGGCTTCCTGCTAAGGCTGTTGGCTTCATACCCCCTTCTCCCTCACCCCAACCCTCTTCCGTTGTACAGTGCAGACAATCCTTCATTGCAGTACTGAGAATTATTTTCTTGTTTTAAATCTCAGTTTGAAAATGTCAAAGTTCAGTTTTTGAAGAGAGAGAAGTCTGGGTGCTAAAAGCAAAAATGTTCTTTTTAATTAGAGTTATGCCCTCGAGCAGTGAGAAACCATTATGTTTTTATTCTTCCTCTGTACTACTTCTAAAACCTTTTACATGATCAGACTAAAAGGTAAGTGCAAATGAGTAAGCAGCTAGAGGAGTAAAGTAGATATGTATTAAAAAAAAAAATACGAAGAAAAAGAACAGCAGTGGGGAACCGTAAATCTTGCTGGTTTATATTTATGAAATAATTGACATTTAAACTCTGTTGCTGTTTCTAGAGACAAGATATTTGAGAAGACCATTTCTGTTCCAGAATACTGTGCTTTGGGTTGTGCGTGTGAAGCTGAGCACTGTTTGTATTACATCTGCCAGTGCTATCTGTAATGTGATATGATGGTGACATGATGCTTAGTGGGGGGAGACTGATGGAGAGGCAACTCTGCTACCACACCTGATGCAGCTGTAATTCACAGTGGGTGTGAAGTACTGTGAGTGCTGCTTGGCATCACAACCAGGCTTCAGGGTCCTACAGACACCGAGGGGCTGATAAATGTTTTTGCATTATCAGATGGTGCCATATGTGTGTGCACCTCTTGGTGCTGGAGGCATGTGTGACTGACCAGGATGCACCAGAGCTGTTCTGATCTGGAAGCTCCTCACCTGTAAATGTGGGTGGAAACACTGTGCTTATGTACACCAGCCCATGTCGTGCAGCTGTATGGCTCTTTTCCAAACTGCCTGCTCTCTGAGCACTGTGTGCCCTGCTCAGGGGAAGGAAGTCCCAGTCTGAGAAAAGGAACCCACCTTTCCCCATATTCATCACATCTAATAGTTGACACAGCATCTCTGGAAGCTGTTAGCTCCCGGATGTGCTGTATATATGCACAAGATAGGGCCCTGCAGCATGCATACTGGAAGATACGTTCCTGCATAAATTATATTTATGTATTACATGAAAGAGCGCATCAGCCAATGTGTGAGACTGACAGGCAGGAAACTTTGAGATAACGGAGCAGGGAGGAAATCTCACCTTTTCTGGCTTATGTTTTTCCTAATAAATATTCTTACTCTGAGTGTTATAAAGGAGGATGCTGTTATTTGATGCAAAATACAAAGGCAGGAATATGCTATCGTGGAAATGAAGGCACCTCATTTACCCTGTTCTATATTTGCTGCAAGATTGTTTTGTCTGGGGCAAAGGCCTGATTTTCAAAGGCACCTGGATCTTTATTTTAAATATATGTTTAACCTGGGCCAATATATGGCCCTACATTGGCCTGTGTTGTGTGGCTGGCAGTGATGCTCCCTGCTAAACACTCCTGCAAATCTGAAATGGAGGAGGTGGGGGCTACAGTCATGCATTTATCTCTTTTAGTGCATCAGGTACTGAGAATTCAAATCCAGAACTGCAATTCAGGTGTGCAGCAGTCAGTTGACCCATGAGACAAGCCATGCCTTCATGAGCAACCCAGACATTGTGATGCTAGAGGAGCTGTGTGGGTGGCTCATGGTACAGTGGGGATCCTATCTTAGCCAGTCCTCTGGGCACTGCTACCAAGTCCTGCATGATGGGAGGATTCCTGGAGGCCACTATCATATTTTGATTTTGAAACAATGCCTCTAAGCTAAATTATCTCTTTAGTGCTGACTAGAAAAGACACAGCATGGCTGTAGGTATGCTTTGGACCTCTGGTTTGAACAATTGCATCATGTATTCAGAAGTTTTATATGTGCCTGAGACCAAACCTCTTGTAGCTACAAACTCAAGAGGAGGAAAGGAACTCTAGGGGTGATTTAATGGAGGCCTGGTAAAGTCTGACTAAAGAAAATAGATTTCTATGTTTTGTTTTGTTTTCATATTGTTTTTGCTCTTTTGTTAAAACCCATTTTATTTACTTCAAGGGTTTTGTATTTATTCCCACTGTGAAGGATGGAGTGACAGAAGTTGGAGAAATAGAAAAGAAACATTTTGGTGGCTGTGGCTGTCTGTCTAGATGCCAGCTTTCTTCAGGGAAAATCTTAACTGGCATGCTGACTTGTTGAGTCCTGAATAATAAATAATGAGGTGCAGGGTGGACAGATGGGTGATGGATGAGTTCTGCAAGGCTTAAAGGGAGGGAAATTTCCTTTTATTTACTGACTTTTTTTCCTTAAGGCCTTATTCAAACACAAGAGAACCAGATTCTCAGCTGGAAAAACTGACATCCTCCCATTTAAGTGGTGTTTCATTTCCATCAGGCAGAAGAAAACAAAGTTTGGCTTATAGGCAGTGATTGTACCTCCATGCACTGTGGTGCCAGGAATGCCAAGCTACCCCAGCAGGCTGGGTGGCGTCATCCCTCCGCATTGCAACGTGAAGCAGAGAGTGCTTGCATGAGGTGCTCTCTCTCAATGACACTATCTTCATTTTTAATGTTGCTATCTTCATGTTCTTTGTCTGTTCCTTGTAATAATGAATCATTTGAGTCTGGAAACATTTTGGGCTGTGTACGGCAGTGCAAATACAAGTGGAAATGGGCATCTGAGTTTATTTTGACAGGGACCATCTCCTGTGAAGGTGTTTGTTGGTTTCTGTTTCTGTGTATACTGGCAGTTACTTTGTTTCTCTGCTGTGCAGTGGTGGTAGGACTTCATGGTCTGAGCTTTTGAGTTCCCCAATTTTGAAGTGATTGCGGGGAGAGGTTGGCCAAGAAGCGTTTGCTTGAGGATCCTTGATTCTTGAGGATTGCAGGAGTCAAAGATGGGTTAAATGACTGAAATCTGGTGCTCAAGCTGCACCAGAGTGTTTACAGCACTGCTGCCAGCCTGCCCCTTCCTCTCTCTCCATTCAAGTCAATCCCCTCTTTCATGCTTGTTCCAGAAGCTGTAGCTGGCTGCCTCGTACATGCGTGTCCCCAGAGCCCCTTCAGCCTGAGCCACAGACCAGGATTCTGCTATCTGCATTGCGCTCCTTGCCCTGAACGCACCCTAGTCCTGCAGTGCTGGTGCCAAGAGGCACTTAGGCAATAGGAATTGAGATGTCTCTCAGAAAAATTTTCTCTTTACAACAAATTGGGGTAGACCATCTGTAACGGGGGAGCTGGATGGAGCTCTTCATTGGCACAAGTTGAACTGGTAGTGAGAGGACCAGGGTCCTCCCCTCCCATGTAGTGGTCCTGGCCATCCTGCAGGCTGTTGGATTACCAAGCACCTGTGTGACTTTTCTGAAATGCTAAGTCTGATGCCAACTGCATAAGAGAACTTCTAATCTTTCAATTAAAAAGCCAGCTATAGAAGAGGCTGTCTCAGCTGCTCTGTCTTGATAAGAAGGGAAAGATTTGCAATGTGCTGTCAAGTCATAACTCCTTCACGCATGCACAGGTCTGCTCTGCCAGAAGCAGACACAGAAAGAAAACCTCCCATCAGTTTCATCTCCTCATTGAAATCTATCTTGTCTGACAGGGAGCCTTTTGAAGATAGACGCTTCCCACCTGTAGAACTCACTTAGGACTGGCAGCATCCCATGGCTGTTGCCTGAGGTCTTTCCTGTGCTCCCTTGCTGAGATTCACAGTCTGAAATTCCCTCCCTGCTCCTGCCTATTGAAATAAGAAAAATAAAATATAAAACACACCTTAAGAGCACAGGTTTGCCTGTTAATCCCAAACACATCAGTGTTTAGGCATCAAAAGCTTAATCATCCATTATTTATCTGCTGCTGGAAGAACACGATGTTTAAGTTGATGGTAACAGAAGAATTCCTACAGGTGTTTCTCCACTTGTAAACATTTAGGATGAAGGGAAGTAACTGCCTTAGGTTTCTTTTTTTTTTTTTTTTTTTTTAAAAAAAAAAAAAAGCCTTGCCTTGGACTCCTGGGTTACTGATTGGGAATTTCTATTACTTGAGCAATGTTTCTAATCAGCTGAAATAGCAACTGCTCTGTCAGAGGATTATTCTAGGAAATGAGTATTATATTTGATTATAACATTGATTTCACACTTATTAAATCCTAGCCAAAGAAGGTGCCTAAGAATATTATTTCTATCCTAAAGTGTTTTGTTACAGGCAGCATTTGTGAATGCTAAGCCTTCTCTTAAGCTGGTGGTTATCCTTTAAGAACAGTGTTCATTGACTGAAGTGAGGGTGCTGGTATTCTTTGCTGAAAGAGGGAAGCACAGGCATTTAAAACAGCGTTCTTCTGCTTGCTGAGGGTGCCTGTGCTGTGGGGTGTGTGTGTGCGTGTGTGTGCTGGACAGCCTAGTGACATGGGTTGCACTTATTCCAGTGGTTTGAGGCTTTGGAAAACTTCCATGATTTCTTCATAGGAGCACTGGTTTTGCGCAGTTTTAGAACCTGGCTTAGTATGTCTCCCTCTCAACACTGGAGGTCTTCTAATGAGCCTCAAGTCTAGGAGCTGGAGCCAGCAGTGAAGATGGGGTAATTGGTGTTCCTGGTGGAATTGGCTTTTTGGTGGAGATAAATGTATAGCACAAACTTAAATGAGCTTCTTGAGCTTTTCTTGGATATTATTTGTAGAAAAGGAGGGTGGTTACTGCTGAGATTATGTGATTTAGCAGTCAGAACGGATTGTTGTGAGAGTCTCTTCTCCAGTACCCCATTGCACATCATTTGATGGTTTCTAATTCTTCACAGCCACTAAAGGAATCATAGCTTTTCCTTGAGCTAAGGGGATTCTGCTGGAAAGACACACAGTGCTGCATGCTAAGTAAACCTGCTTACTGGTTCTGATTCAGTTTACAGTGGTATCAATATGAATGTGTGCTCAGCATAGTAGATGGATGGGCATGTATGGTAACAAATCCATTTGAGGACTTGGTTGAGTATATGCTTACTCTGAAATTCCACTAAATGTCTTTGATAATGTTCTGGATGATCATGGCGTCATATTGCATCCTATCTACTGGAGATACCAGCTGAAGGTTGGTGGTGCCACCTGACCCTCAGTAATATCACAGAATCACAGAATGGGCTGGGTTGAAAAGGATCACAATGATCATTGAGTTTCAACTCCCCTGCTATGTGCAAGGTCACCAACCACTGGACCAGGTATCCTAAATGTTCTTTCCTCATGTCTCCTTTTTCCTCATTTCCATCAGAGAAAGCTGATGCCATTTTGAGTGTTAGATGTTGACTAGTCTAATCATAATGGACATCTGTGGGAGAATTCATAGCCTATTGCTCAAAACCTATAAAATGCTGAACCCTGAGAGGTCAATGAGCTGTTCCTGCCCAGCAACTAGTGGTGGCTATGTGCCAAAAGAAGGGGTTACCAGAAACCCAGAATGTGGTGGTCTCTTTCTGAGTCAGCTAATCCATAAACATTAATCTATTATGCCAATTAAGTGCTTAGAGAAGGTGAACCACTATGTAAGTACCAGGTGTTGTGGGAAGCCTGGGTCATGGCAATGCCAGAGGTGCCATCTGATGGATGAGAGATTAAACAGGTCTCTGCTATAACTGCTCATTAACGATTCTGTAACAATTTTCATGACAGCAATCTTCCCTGGGAATTGAATGTGAACCCCTGATCAAGATCTGAGCTTATTCTTTCATCTTCTGGTCAGTAAAAATTGAATGCAATTGCTGAAAAACCGCGCTACATTTCTCTACTAATCCATGAGCTATGAAAAACACTAAACCTGAAAGTAACAGATGGTAAAAGAATAATGATGGATCCAGTCAACAATAATTTCCTGTCCTATAATTTCTTCTGGCACTGTGCTGCGAGCTGAAAGGCTGAGCTAATTTCCGGACTGTACCGTGGTCTTTCTGTATGATGTGAGATCAGATCATATAGGTCCATGCTCCTCATTTTAGATGCCTGGCTTTGGTCCCTGGTGATGACTTCAGTTGATTGTTCTTGCAGTGCTTACACTGGACATGGCTCCAGCAGCTGGCCCAGTGGTGCTGAGCAATGCCCAAGTGCTCTGGAAGTTGGACCCTCAGTGACTTGGACAGGGACTGAGAAAATAGCCTGAGCCAAATCTCCCTCTCCTGGAGTCATCCACAGGCGGGCTTCCAGGGGTGAGGGACTGCTCTGGCTGCAAGTGAAGGCATCTAGAGTTAATGCCTGTTGTCGGCTGGAAAAGGAATGAAAACGTGCCTCCTTTACAACAGCATGACATGGCCAAGTTCGTTAACATTTATTAGGTAATGATGAGCTGTGCTATTGAAATGCCCGTAAATAAGCAAACCATCTACAGATGGCCACTTAATAGGCTTTGCTACCAGGCTGTAATACCTGACCCCACGCACAGATGTTGCTTTCCTGAAGCAGCTGTGCCACGTGGGTTCACTTTCCACCAAGACAGCTCCCCTCCTGCACCAACGACGACTGAATTTCAGTCTTCTTGGAGCCTATGTGCATCCTCCCCCCACACTCCAGCCCTGTTCCCAAGGTATTATCATTTCCACAGTTTGTTGTTTGGAAAAGCAGGCTGTGGTGCCTGTCATCCTTTGTGTGTGCTTTGTCTTTGTGCCAACTCGCATCCCGAGGAACTGCAAAGTGGCACCCGCGCTCTCTGTCTCACAGCAGGCATGTTTTGCATTTACTGACACATGGGGAGTGACTGAGTAATACTAACATGAAAACAATTCTGACAGAACAAGGGCTTGATGCAGGGGGAAAAAAATATCCAGGAAAACAGAGCGTGTGCAGCATATGCTAGTGCTTTCACCAGTTCAATAAATATTTATTGTATTTCTTATAATTGAGTTTCTCCAGTGAAAACCTAAGTGGAAAAGTGTAAGAGGAAGTTTAGGCAGATGGCCCTTCATTTTTATTTATTTATTTTAAGAAAAGCAAACAAATAAAAACAGGTCTCTCAAACCAAGCACACCAGCAGAGGTTTCTCACAGCACAAATGAGAAAATATTTCAAAAGAGCGTTTTCCCAGCAGTGCAGATAAGGGGGGAAGAAAAAGAAATAAAACGAAAAAACAGTGAAAAAAGCATAACATATACAGACTCTACAGCCTCCTCTCTCCACTGATTTGAGACTTGGGGTCTTGTTTTGTGACACTTGATTTTGTTTTGGACGGATGTGTAGAATCTTCATTTAGCAAAATTGGATGTCAGATGTCTTCCACTTAGATACTTTAAAAAAAAAAAAAAAAAAACTGGAAAAAGCAATAACTGGGAGTTCTGTAACAGAAAGGTTGGGACCATTAAAGACCAGCTAATAGAAAAGACCTCTGATATGGTGGGAATACATCAAAAAATCAGTAGGTCTCATGTTGTCTGGTTATTCTGCCATAGCTTTTCCCCAGTCATCTCTCCCTCATTTCTGCAGCTGACTGCTGGGTCTGTTTTTTTTTTTTTTTTTTGGTTTTGTTTTGTTTTGTTTTGTTTTGTTTGTTTGTTTGTTTTTTTGTCTACCCCTCAGTTTGCCTTGGTTGAGCTGTGAAGCTCCTTGGATTTAACAAGAGTCTTCAGGCTGTTTGGAATTTATCATTTTTAATGCTGCTTTTTGGCAGAAGCATCCATGTTCTGTGACATTTCCCTTTAATTTAGAGCCACTTTAGAGCATCTGTAAATGGTCATGAGATAGGAATTTTAATTGTTTTAATTATATTCCTGTCTCTCCCAACCCCCTCTCTCCAGTGGACCTTTTTACGTTGCATCAGAGAGAATTTTCTTCCTCTCTCCTCCCCCCAATACTTTTTTCAGATACTGACATCTGGAGACATTCATCAAAGAGTAACTTCTACTGGAAACCAGAAATCCATTAATGAAGCTGAAACTATTTGCATAGCAGAAATTATACTTAATAACGTTTAAGGGGAAAACTCATGTGATTGATGTAGAATACAATTATAGTTAGTGGTCAGGGTGCAGGGGTGTTAAAGCATGTTGTTTTTCAGAGCTGCACTTCATTTTCTGTAACACTGGGGCCAGTGCTCCTTTGCAGGGCATGGGGGCTGGAGGAAGGGGCTGTTCCCCATAGCCCTCCTGAAGGGTATCATTTAGGGTGCATGTTGCACCCATAAGCTGCTTGTTGAGGAGAGGAGGCACCTGATCTGCAGCAGATAGGGCTGGCTTCTGGTGGCTGAGCCCTCTACAAGGCCTGCAGAAATGCAGTAGTATTTATTAGCTTGTTTTAGGGTGAGGGGGAAGCCATTTATAGGACTGCTGTGCTGGAGAGGAGAAGGAAAATGAGGTTTGCTTCAGACCTGAGCATCTGACATCTGGCTATGTGGAGGGCACAGGCAGGAAACATTATGCTTAGTGGCCATGGATGTGATGGGCTTTTTTTGGAAAGTTCAGGTATTTCATGTGTGGCTCCATCCCCTAAGGACAAGTTAATGGGATGGTCGAGAGCCCAGCCCAGGAGGTCACTGAGGAGAGGAAGCATGTGAAGCTGATTCAGATGCTCATTGTGTGCTCTGCAGGGAGGCTGCCTGGGGTAAGTCAAGGCCAATGCTATTAAAAGAAATGGCTTTGCACCAGCTTGGAGGAAATAACTGCGAACAGGACCATAGGTCATGCTCCTGCTCCGTGCTCTAGAGCTCAGCTTGCTTTCCTGAGATGCGTTAGCATCCTGGGCCCAGCAGGAGCTTGCTGGAGTGACCAGAGGGTCATTTGTGAAGTCTCTAGCTCCATGGCACTTGTGTGAGCAGGTTGTTCTCTGGGTTCATAGCAGATCTTGAGTTTTTGTGCTGAAGCAATTGATTGCTCTGCAATTTGGAGTTACTTATACTTATGCACAGTGTTAGTGTTTATTCTGGGGCATCAGTACCCAAGGATGGGGAGCGCAGAGGAATAGTGGTTTCGCCCATGTTTGGGAAATCACTTAAGGTGGAAAGCTAAGAGCCTGGATATACTGGGAGCAAAACACAGTGAGGTGGAAAACAGATCTGTCTAGAAGACCTCAAGTCTTTGGGGCTCTCCAGTTTGGTAAAGCTATCTGCTTAATCCTCCACAGAGAAATACCAGGTGTAAATTCCCTTTCCTTTAAGCCCACAAAGCAGCAAGCGATGAGGAGAGCCATGTTCCTCTTGGAGATGAAGAGCAGAGTCCCTCACGTGGGTCTGAGCAAAGGACACCTGTGTGTTGCCTGGAGTTGCTGTGGAGGACGGGGAACGACACGTCCCTCCTCACAGCTGCAGCCTCACACTTATGGCAGTGCGTAGGAGGCCACTGAAGTTCTATATTCCTCTAGGGATTTCTGGATTATGTGGTTTGTTTTTCTGTTTTTAAAGGGATCAAAGTTTCTAAGCTGATTTTCATTCAGATGTCTAACCAGTAGTGGGTGACAGCAAAGGAAATCAAAGGAGGGAATTATTGTCTGTGCATCTCGGTTAGTCATTCTTGTGGCTGCCTTTATCTGTGAGAACGTTTCTGTTCCTTAAAGCCACACTTAACATAAACATAAAACCTTTTTGGCAGGTGGGCTCTGTGCTCGTACTCGGATTGCTGGATTTCTCTGCAACAGATGGAGTCTTTGTCCCTTTCAGATCTAGGGCTTTGCACTTGTTTTCTGTTTTAAACTGCCTTTTTATTCATTACTCATCAAAGGGAAACCACATAAAGGAAGTGGGGAAAAAAGAACGTTTATTATTTTTCAAGCAAAGAAGAACTTAAAGGAAGACCTTCCATCAATACTTCGTGAGCCTGGGGTCATTTCAATACATTTTTGCAAGATGATTTCCTTTAACCAGAGCATGATTTGCTGCATCACATGTCAGCTTGCAGGTTAGAGCTGAGGGTTCTGCCTACCAAAGAATTTAGCTGGAGAAATTACCCTTTTGTCGTGACAGCAGTTTGTGACTTGGCATCCTTTAAGATGTTGACCATCATATTTAAACTCAAGTTGACTGGCAGTGCTAATCCTCGTCTACCCATAGTATAACCTGAGAAGACATTCTGGTTCGTATCCTGAGCTTTTGAAAGAGCAGAGGCTCTCTCTTGCATAGCCTGTTTGCTGCTGCGTGCTCTTTAGTCACGCCTGTAGCTGTACCATTCTACCTCGGATTAATGTGTGGCCTGGAAGGACCACTTGATGTCCAGACTCCTTGTAACTGGAAATTCAGCCTTGAAGTTTAGTTCATGGCCTGACCTTCTGTAGAAGGCAACTGCAAAGAAGCAGGTAAGACCTACAGATCCAGCTGAGTCAAAAGGTGTGAGAAAGGCCAGGAACAGCTCTTCCCCCACTGCCCTCCCTCTCTGCAGTAGTTCTTATTTCCTATTCCAGGCACATCTGCACCTGAAGCCTCTTCTGTGGAGTGGGAGTTTGGTCAGTAAGTTGCAGAACAGAGCTGTACAGGAGGCAGAGTCCTGCACTGGGCACAAAGCAGCTCCCTTCTCACTTACCTCCCCTATTCTCATTAGCTGCCTGCTCAACAAAAACAAAGACAAATGTGCACACACAACTACCAACAGAAACAGAGAGAGAGAGAGAAAGAGAGAACGAAGGAAACAAAAGCAAAACAAACAAAAAAAACAACCTGGCCATTTGTGCAGATTTTTCAGAAAGAGAGCAAATCTGCTGCAAGCTATGAGAATGAAAAGCAAGATGCCTAAATCAGGATCCCATCAAGAGCTAAATCTGTATCTGATTATTCCTTGTCTTTCTACTCTTTGAGGATATTTAGAAGATGCTGATGACTTTGATTTCATGCAGCGAGATCCCAGAGCAAATCATAGGTTGTATGCAGTGTGATAAATCTATTTTGTAGCCAAAGACCTGCCTGGACCAGCCTGAGGCACATTTCATTTGTATTGCAATGCCATTAGGTGGGATAAAAAAATTAATTTGCCTAACTTCCACTTTGCACTATGTTTGAGCCAATCCGTGAGGCCAGTGCAGGCTGCTGCCCTTCACCCTGCACAGCTGAGCAGCCCATGCAGAGTTCTGGGAACACATCACAGTAGGGTTAGACCTGGGCCAGGTATGTGCATGCAAGCGGAATCTGCATTTGTTATGCTAGGGTACTGCTGTCTATGTGGCAGCTGCTCCAGCCAAGGCTGAAATGCAGCCATTTCTGGGGTGAAAGGTATAGTTTAGGTTTTTTGACCAAACTGCTTAGGATTAGTTGTAAGTTTGTGTTCGGTAGAAAAGAACAAAAGAAATCAGAATTAACTTGGGTAGCAGCTGGCCTGTGGAGTTAGGTCCTCTTCTTGCAGAAACAGTAAGCCCCCGGTTCTGTCTTCTCTAAAACGTCTTTTTTTTTTTCTTCTCTGTTCTTGTTCACTTCAGTCAGACCAGTAAAATGATGCCAGCGAGGTGACTGGTTTGAGGAGAAGCTCTCTTGTTTGAACAACCATCTCTTATGGAGCCCAAGTTTGAGTTTTGTTGACTCTCCAGCTGTAGTACTGATCCAGACAGAGGGCTTAGCCTATGATGTCTGATGGAATCAGGGCACAAAGAGCAGTAAGAACAAGTGGATTGAGTACTACGGTTTCCACAAAACAAATCCCACAGTCACAGATAATTGAATAGATTTCTGTGCTTATTCCAGTTTTCTGAGCTCCAGAGATGCACTTTAAAGTGCTTCATTTTACCCCCAATTAACTTTAATTCATCTTGTCTTGAGCTCTTGAGAATGGAAACTCTGCCAGATTGGCTGTCTTTAGTCCTTTTTTTTATTATTATTATTTAAAAAAAAAGGGCTAGAGGACTTTTTTATTAAAAGAAAAAAAAAAAAGGCAAAAATATGAGGTTCACATTGATTGCACAGAATTCTTTAAAATAAGAGCATTTGAGTGAACTACTAAATTTTCACCTCTATGGAAATAAGGCTCTGTGCAAAGTGGAGAGCCTGATAAGTGATTATTACTTTCTGTGCAATGTAATGGCCTTGAAGAACTAAAGGGGATGAATAAATAAATAAATAAAACCCTTGAAAAGAAACTCTATCAGTTTAACTCATTCACTTGGTAGTGTCTAATGAGTAATATTAAATGCTTCTACCAGAAAATCAACATTTGGAGGGACAAGTCACTATTATCCCATTTTTGCATCAAGACTAGAATGTATTAGATACAACTGCAGCTCTAGTTTGTCACATAAAAGTTGCTTTGGAATGATGAGAGTGGAAGGAAATTGCAATTTCTGTGAGCATGAACATGGCCTAAGTAATGCCATTTTGCATACAAACTCCATTTTGTACAGATGGATTGTTCACATACTGCATTTTCTTTTTCTTTTTTTTTTTTTCCTTAGTCTTTTCATCCCCATTTCTAATATACAGAAATGTGTACTTGGTCAGACATTTTGACTACTGCAGTAAGATAAGTTAGGTAAGTAAGTGTGAGGAAAAACAAAATAAGGGCGAGAATAATGCTGAGGAAATGCAGGTGCAGGGCTTCTCAGGAGAAGAGTTAAACTAAATAGAAACCCCTTGAACTTGGAATCTTCCATGGTACGGACATTTCAGTACGGTCAGCTGAGCAATACTGTGGTTTGGGACTACAAGTGCAGTAAAAAAAGAGCATAAGCAGGGTAGAAACCGGAGAACTACTGAGCGAGTTACAGGTGTCCATCTTGTCTTTGACAGCAAACACTGAGTAAGAAGTTATTTCTATTGCTTTGTTACTCTATTTAATTTGGCAATAAAGTCTCCCGTATAACAAGAGCACTTATTATTGCTTCCTGACCACCTAAAATTGCAGTGCAACAAGAGAACACCTAATAGCCAATATGTTATCCCCATGGAAGGAAATGATCCATTAGCAAAATGCAATAAACTGGCAGGCAGGAGGGCAACTAAGCATTTTGACCCTATTAGCCTGGAGATAGGAAACCTGGTAATCCTAAATGTGATTCCCTCAGAGATAAGTTTAATTACTGAAAATGCGAGAACTGCAGAAAGCCTGCAAAAATCCCTTTTTCTTTGGAAGCAAATGGAAGCAGAATGGTAATCTAGCAGTTAGAATGCAGACAAAAACTCTACAGTTAGCCCAGTTCATTCTCAGGTAATAATAACATATATGTTGACTCTCCAAGGAGTTATCAGATGACCTCTTGAGTATATATTTCTGCTGTGCCTTTGTTTCCTTTTATTGGTGTTCTCTAGTATTTGGATTGTGCCCACAGTTCTGAAGCTCTCTATGCCTGGAGGTTTTTTGTGTCCTACAGTTAGAAGAAGAAGAGCCAAAAGATCTGGTAATAGACAGCCTTGTGACACACAGAGAAGTTAATTTCATGCTTGCTAGAGCCCCATAATGCTGATAAACATGACCATCAATGAAAAGTTATATTGTGTGAAGTGGGAATCTTTGACCCCCCAAAATCATCCTGTATAAGTTTTTGTATTAAACATCATAACTATCAATTCATGTAAGTATCCAAGTGTGCAAGTAACTGCTGATGACACAGGTTCCGAAAACACCATGCACATTTGAAGGGCTGCTCTGTGCCATTCCTTTGTTGGTTAGTACTTCTGGGCAGCAAGGTATAAGAGGACACCTTGTCTTCATGCAGCTGGGGCTGGGCAGTGCTAGTATCACACAAATTCACATCCTGTGTCCTTAGAACTCTTTCAGGAGCAAATGAGAGTAGCTCAGCCATGCAGCCATTTGTGATTTGTACAGCTGTATTTACAAACTTTCCCTGCCTGGATATATATTTTTAATAGTATTATCTACTTCTCCCTGTGTTTATCTATTGAAAGTAGGAGTAGCAGTATTCCAGGTTATATCCTTGCTGATTGTAGTTGATAGGTAGCTGTTTGTCCCTTATTAAAGGCATTATGCACTCTGATTAAGGTTGCTAAAAGAAATCTCTTCATAAGTAGCTAAGGGAAATCCAAAGACAGTTATAAAAAATCCTAACTAGGCCTATGTCACGGTCTGTATTTAGCCTGACAGTCATCCATCTGAGATTCCAGATCTGAAAATATCCGTATGTCTAGCTCTGAACAAACTCCTGCTCTTTGAAGAAGGTATAAGCTTCTTGTGCAGCTACAGAGAAACTAGGGTCATTCTGCCTAGATGTTCTGAACATGCAGATGGTTACATCAAAACCTATACAAACACAAAATTTACAGGACATATGCTAGAACAAGTTGTGATCATTTCTCATACTGTGACTCGTGGCTGTCTGTCTGCACCTATGAAGCAGCTGAAGTTAACTCAGTAGAGTCTTAACAATCTCTGCCGAAGTTAACCTGAAGAGAAGTCTTATGCTAGGACCATGGCCGTGAGTAGGGGTAGAAGGAAATTATTCATGTCAAGCAGAGTTGAAGGCAGTGATTCCTGACTTTTATTTTTTCTCTGGGCTTGCTGAGCAACTAGAATTCAGACGTTAGCTGTATCAGATAATATCCTCTTGAATATTAGTTGTACTGTTTTGTCTTTGGGGAAATAATAGTCTCTTTTCTGAAAGAGTTTGGCTTCTTCAGTACAATCTCACATGTTTGTTAACTAGCATGAAAAGAACTGGGTATTTGATTTTTGAAAATAACTGTTGTGTGAAATGCTGAGAGCTCTGAGATTCTTTTCTCTATTCTGGTATGCTGAGCACCAATCTAGGGAAGAAAAAAAACTCAGCGTAAGTTCCATAAATGTATCATCCCCAGAGCCTGGTTAGCTTGATTCGTCAAACTTTTCCATCATATCTTCATGAAATAAAGTATGAACTGTATCTGCAGGTTGGAGGAAATTTTGGTGACCTAAGTCAGCACAAGGCAACTTTTCCTCCCTGGGAAGAAAATGCTACAGTTCTGGAAGTCTTACCTGCAGTCCCAGGAGCTGGAAGTAAAACCAGCTCCTCTCATCAGCTGAGAAACAACAAGGACTACAGAATTGTAATTTTGATCAGCAAGGCAGAAGTGAGACTTCAAGATATGGTTCTGCATGTTATCTCACCTAAATGGTTTATAAAACAATCTCTACGATTGAGCAGAAATAACTTAGCTCTTTAACATCTCAGTAGCAGAGTATATCAATCATGTGGGGGAAAGAAAAACCCAATCTGCTAATAGAAAGTGTGGTTGATTAGCAGTGGATGCAGTACCCGCTGTTGGTGGTAGGGAAACTAGTTGATAAGGAATCATTTAGAATGAACCTGCATCATTGATGAGCTTAAGGAAGAGCCATGCCCTCACATCACTGTGGGGAGGGGGACAGATGAACCAAGATGGGGGAGGAGGCAGGTGACCCCACTGCTTATCTTTGCTTCCAGGCTGCATTGTGCCATCGCGTGGGGCTGCCGCGAAATGCCTCCAGCGAGTCGTGAGACTTGAAGTTCTCACATCTGTTCTTCTTGACTTTAATGCACTGATGCTAAGCCCAGGGTCATTGGTAATATTTTGAAGAAGTAACAAGTGATTGTGTAAATATGTGTCCCCCAGCCGTCTGTTTCTGTTAGACAGTGCTGGATGTTTTATCACAAATTAATCATGCATTCTGACAGTAGCTGGAGTGGCATTTTCTGCTAAACTTATCCCTTTAATTAAATGTAGATGCTCCATCTTCAGGCTGACAGTCTCAGGACACCTGTTTAATTTTTTAATTGGGGCCAATGGTTTGCCTGTTCATCACGCTTTTCTTTTTTGCATCTTCTCATCCCCACGCATGTTCACATAACGCACTGAGCTGAGCTACAGATATTGAACAGGACAGGCTGGGTTGACAGCTAAGGTCATTTCAACGAAGTACTGGAGCGCTCGTGTGCTTCAATGAGAAGGCTGCTTTGTCTGTTAAATGCAGATTGACAGAAGTGTCTAAGGGACAACCTTTCTCTTCTATAGGAAGCATTTAATTACTGCTTTGCATTCAGTGGAAACGCTTGCAAGTTTCTGCACTCAGATCTCCCTAAAGCAGCATGTGTCTGATCATTTTTTTTTCCTTTCTATCCAGCCTGCTTGAAATGTTTGAGAGTGTTTTGTTTTGTTTTGTTTTGTTTTGTTTTTTTGGTAGAGCATTTGGAGCATTAAAATGGCCCTTTTGATCCTTTTAGAATCTCAAAACAACAAGTGGGTGAGCTACTCTTTTCTTTTGAGAATCCAAATGCATCTGCCCTTCCTGTGTGTGATTTCAAAAGGATGGTTTGTAAATACTGTGGTGTTTTGTGATTACGTTCTGAATCAAATGTTTGATGCTTCATTCCTTTTAAGTGGATGATGATTATTTTTTTCTTCTTTTAATTCATAGTGCTTCGTTGAAGTCAATAAAGATATATGTATATATATATATATATATTATCTTTTAAGTAATACAGTGTGCATTTCCAATGCTTTTCTAGCTAATGATCTTTAAAGACCTTGCAGAATATAATTAAGCCATGCAACACTTGAGGTCTGATTTCTGCAAGGCTTGTTTGCTCACCACTTAAGTTGGCTGCTGATAGTATTTCTCTATGGAAAGACTGCTGGGTCTCCACACCTCTTCTTCCAGCTCTCTGAAGGCACAGTCCTCACTGTAACTATCTGCCTTGGGTGCTACAGCTCAGCAGGAAAGGAAACTGAAGCTCTTTCTGCTCACATTGCACCTGTTTCTACACAGCAGTTTGCAAGGTAACAGCTGTCAGATGGCTTCTTCTAAAAATGAGTTTTGGAATAATATCCCATTTATTCAATTGACTTAGGTCAATGCATAGCAGAGCCGTGACTGTGGTTAATTCACATCACCTCAAACCTCATTCATGCTGGTGGTAACTTAGGCTATGGCAGGAAACCCTCCTCAGAGCAAAGTAATTTCACTTTGCCCATGTTCTATATGACGGAAGAGTTGTTCAGAATCATTCTTGTTTACCTTATCTGTGGCAACCTGCAAGCTGCAATCCCATGCTTTCCAGTGTATCCCATTTTATCTGGATCACATTCCCTTGGGCCAGGGTGCCCTGCATTGGCCCACAGCACATCAGTGTGATGCCCATTTTTATTTTGATTCTGGCACTAAGAGATTGTTTCATTGTTAGATGAAAGTAGTAGTGGGGAGAAAGGTTCTCAACCTTGGGGAAAGGTCCTGCTGCTTAAATTCAGCAAATCTGACAAAGGGGAAAGAGTCCTTCTACCTCTGCTTTTCCATCTTCCCTGTGTTTCATTAAGTGACACCCTCAGGAAAGAGGAGATGCTGTTGGCATGGTGGCATTGTGCCTGAACACAACTTCTGCAGCTTTGGTTAGGCTTCACCTGCTTCCTGGGGAAGCAGACTTTGTGTTTTGTGTTTTATCGTGTTCAGTTATTTAAACCTGCTTTTTTTCTTTTTGCTATTTAAGTTTATTTTAGAATCATCTCCAGAATGCATGGGTTGGTTTTCTTATTTTATGAAAAAGTCTTTAACAAAAAAAGGAATAAAAGATGGCTTCTTTCAGAAACAGTCATTAACCAATAGCAGAGTGGGACACTAATCCTCTTTTTGGTTGCTTCCTATATTGCTCCTTTTTCTGCTCCTCTCCTCCTTCCCTCAAAGTAGCACACAGCAAAATCCTTGGGAGTTGAAGAAGAAACAGTCAAGAGCAATCAGCTCACCCTACTTGAGCAAGCAGGGCTGAAAGCACTGTGCTGAGCGAGAGTATCTGAATCTGGAGAGGGATGAAGTGCTGAAGTTGAAATCTAATCCAAATTTGACATGTTTTGGTGAAATACAAAGTCTGAAAAATGTTGATGCTTATTTAAAATGCTGATGATGATCTCCTGGCTCTGCACTGACAGCCAGATCTTACAAGTCTCCAAAGTAAATTCAAGTAGATCTGACCTGCCTGCTCTTAGGGTTTAGCTTGTTCTCTTTTATCCCAGGGCTGCTGCTGGACTCACGCTGATGTATCCACAACACAAAATAGAGCCATCAAGAGGATTTCTGTGCTGGCTCTGGATCTTTCTACCCTGATGCAGACCACTGAAGCAGTGTAGAGCAATGTATGGAGCTGTTCCCAAGCCTGGCAGTCATGGCAGACTTAGATATGGAAGTTCATGCTAAAAGCCTACTGTTCAGAAAATATTTTCACTTTTACTCTGGGATTTGCCCTGCAGTGGCTCTGGTGTCTGAAAGCTTGATAGTATTTGTGAATGAGCTGGTCCCAGTCCAATCCTTAATAGCCATCTGTATTTCTCTGCATCAGACTGTGATCTAGCTCAGTCTGATTAACATAGCCCTGGAGAGAGCCACCGGCTAACAATCACAGTGAGAAACCTTACCCTCCAGCTCTGGACCACATCCATCACACCAACAAGTAAAGAGATGTGTGAGATTTTTATTTTTATTTATTATTATTATTATTATTATTTTTTGCCACCAATGATACAGCATTTGGTCAGAGTCTCTGCTTCTGATTTAAAAGGCTTGGGGACAGGTTCTGACTCCCCTAACTCTGGCTCAATAGTAGCTTTTAATTTACCAGTAGCCTTGCCAGTGAAAATAGTTGCAGAGTAAAGGATAATGTGATGCGAAGAAAGGTAAAAGAATTGGCCCCATGATTAAAGCACTAAAAATAGCTAAATAGAGTTTCAAAGAAGATGTAATTACTTCTTTTACCTGCTTTGCTCTTATCATTTGTGAAAGTTACTGGATGTTTCTTGGTGTGTTTTCAGACCTGTGACTTGATTGCATATTGCAGAGTCTTTTATGCAGCTCCTGAACATTGCAGCAATCTCTGCTTAAACAAAAGTAACGGTGGCAGTCAGGTACCTATTGCATATGTTATTTTTGTCCTGTCAACTCATGCTTTCAGAAGATACAATTTGAAGTCAGTTTCTTCCATATTTATTCTCCATCAGTGAACTCCCAGATCAGATTTGCTCAGGTTTATAGTCAAGGTTTCTGTACCTGCTGGTGCTGAATGTTCAGCCTGGCATCCAAAGCTCAAGCTGTGCTCTTTCTGCCTTTTGCGATATCATATTGGCAGTCATGGCTTTGGAACCTGACCCTCATCAGCAATTTTGCCAGAGATGCAGAAGGGGGAAAGAAATTTGCTTGCTGGTCTGCGTGAGTTTTGGTTTTGTCAGAAAACTAAACATGTGCTACACACAGCTCTTTTCTCCTTTGCATTGGCGTATCTCTGATGTTTTCAGAGCTGCTCCGTGCCTTCACAGGGACTGTTGAAGGAAGAACAGCACTTGGAACAGGCTCTGATGGCAGCTCTGGGTAGTACTATAGTGTCTTTTTTTTAACCGACCTTACCCTTCTGCTTGAAAGCAAACAAAAAATACCTCCTTCAGTTTATGGTCTTCATTGTTTCCTGATGCAGCCCATTAGCGAGACAAATGGGCACACAGTACTGTACAGTACTGTCCGATGTGCTGTGGCTGCTCCATAAATGACAGTGTGACTATTTCCCGTGCGTTTTCTCAGCGAGGATCTTCTTAATTGTTGGAAGGTTTTCTCTCCATCTTCCATTAGTGTGATGTCATTATACTGCAGCTCATGGGATTTTACACTAAATATTTCATGTCGGGAAGCAGAAATGGTACTTTTTTATTTTTTTGCATGTCGTGGTTTTGATTAGGAACTCCACTGATCCTTCTCTAGAAGAGCCCTTGCTGAAATTCAGTTAGGGAATTAGAAGTTAAAAAGTGCATGAAACACTTCTGTCCAAGTTAGGCCAATAGGTATTCTTACAGCTCCTCAGTTTTTTCTCTTTCTCTCAGACAAACCTCTTAACCTCTGCAGTGACACTAATATTCTAGTAGGAAAGACAGCCAAAGAGTTTGTTTTGGCTTGAATGTGCTGTTGAATGCAGGAGAAGTTGGTAGGGATATTAGGAAGAACAACCCATGCTTTGGATGTTCAGGAACGTTCTAAGGTCTTCATTTATTACAACACCTTTTTCCTTCTCTCTAAGTATTTTGGATCTAGTTGGAAGACTACTGCCAGAGGCAGAATGACAGCGAGAAAGTCAGTTCTGTAGTTTTTTGTTGTTGTTGTTGTTGTTGTTTTTTAAACATAAACAAGCTTTAGTCCAAATGTCAATGTAGTTTCCATGTGTTGTTATAATTTGACTAGCTGGGAAATCTATGGCTTTTTCTCTGAGGTTAAATCAAACTATGCCTATTTATATAAAAAGAAAAATGTTCCCCCCAGTTTTTTCCTCTGGGGCTAAGTGTTGAAGTATGCAATCTCAGAGAGGCCAGCTGCCAGCACAGAAAGTGAGCAGAAAGAACTTTCCTTTAATGAACAAGTTTATTTGCCATTAATGCTGTTGATTGGTTTCATGACAAAATATCTCGGTGCAAAACAGAGCTGCCTTGTCTTCCATCCAGGGACTGCTTATCAGCTTTGACGTTACAAGCTACTCCGTTGTACGTTTTCAGAGGACTGTGAAATTTCTTAGAGCAAGTGGCAAAAGGTGATTTTTTTGTTTCTTCAAGGCTGTGCGTGCTAAAATCTTGACAAGGTGAAGCCCTGTGTAGTGTATTTGTTGGCATATTTCCTTGCCCTTCTGAAAGTCTGTTTTGATTTTGTTGGTTTTCTGCTCTGTACCTTCAAGCAACAATTCAACTTTAACAATGCATGTGAAAAACTCCACGAAGAGTTACTTCTGTGTGATGGCTGGCTCAGAAAACAACTCTTTTCTGTGACTTACGTCCCTACTCTCAGCTGCCAGCTGAGACATACAGTGCTTGCTCCACTGGATAGTGCTTATACAAATTGTACTTGTGTGGGCAGCACCTGTCAAGTCCTCAACCTAAGTACTGAACTCTGAGTCCTTAAGGCTTTATTCCCGTGATTTGTTTTTATTCCTCCCCTCCATAGTGTGCCATCACAACTTCTGGAGTTGCTGATTACCATCAACTAAGCAAATCTGAAAGGTGGTAGTCTCAAAAATGAGTTTCTAAACTCTTTGTGGAAAACAGTTGAGAGGATGCTTTTATGACGTTTTCCTCTGCCCAAATTGAAGATGGCAATTTGGATTCAGCTCTTCTTAAATCAGAGAAGCTCACATGGGAGTGCTCTTGGGAAGACCTAACTGTAGTTTTAGAGATTCCAGCTGAAGGTTGTACTATTCTGGCTGTCTGCATTGGTCAGTGTTGAGATGTGAATCTGTTGGGAAAAAGGCTTTTCCTATACGACCTGCAAGGTCTCGGCTTGTGTAGCTGACAGGGACACACATTTTGCCCCGTGCAGATCTAATTTCAGCTGCTGAGGTTTTTCATGTTGGTGGTGAACTGCAATTTTTGCTCTTGCTCAGACCTTTCATGGGGGTTTGCCTTCTCCCCACCACCATCAAAATTTCCTGTAGGGGCCTTGCTGGGAGCAATGGACATGCTTACAACATGGAGGGTTGATTCAGCTGCCACTCAGAGCAGTAAACCCTAATTCAAGACATGTTATGTGTTTACATCCTCAGTATTGGACTGGCAGTTATGGGGACAACAAACTATTCTGCAAATTTCCCACATTGTTCTGCCTGTAAAACAATGTCTGTACCCTGAGGGCACACAGCTTGGAGCAAGGATTGATCAGCCAAAGGCAGCAGTGCAGAGCAATCCCTGCAATTTCTGCTCAGGGCTGCTCGTGAGCTGTTTGCCCGTCTTTCTCCTTATGTGTAGATTTTTAAAGCATGGGAAGACGTTAGTAGGGAAAGTGGTGCTGTTTTGGAAATGGAACCCAACTCTCCAGCTGCAATGGATGAGTGAAAATAATAGGAAATCTGGGTGAAGCTGTAGCTTTGACCCAGGTTGAGAGATGTTTGCTATTTGTTCTCCAAGAGTTTTGGAATCACTGTACTGTGTTACCCTCCCAGCCATAAAAGCTGTTTTTTTGTCTTCCTCTCAAAGTAAGGTTTATTTTTTTTCTCCCTGCCAGCCCAATCTCTATCTTCTGTGCTGACCGATACCCAGCTCAATATCTTCCAAACTCTTTGATTTTACAGCTGCTATGAAATGTGTAGCCGCCGCGCTGTTTAGATTTAATGAGATACCTCATGCAATTGCTTGCCTGCTTGTGGCTGGTATTATAGCTCAGATTTCCTTGCTATCTATCTTGGCATGCCCCATACTTTATTGGATATTCAGATTAAATCTTGACTCTCTTCTTAAGGTGTCTCTGAAACATGGGTTCAAACTAAAGCCCAAACAGATGGAGAGAGTTGATTGCACTATGTATGAGGGCTGCTCCAAAAGTAGTACCTCCTATTTTATTACATTGGCCCATTAAAGAGGCAGATGGTGGTGGTATGGCAGTAGAGGTTGAACCTTTCCACCAGTATTCCATTCCATTTAGTTGCTGTGCAACAGATGGCAGCAAAGTAGCAGCCTAAGAAAACGGCATCTGACATAAAAGTGTGTATGAAGCAAAGGTGTGGCATTGAACTCTTTCATGCAGAAAAAGATTGCGCCCATTGATATTCATCAGCTCTTGCTGAATGTGTATGGACACCAAACAGTGGATGTGAACACAGTGAGGAAGGTAATGATTTCAGCAGTGGCGACAGTGACGTGAAAGACAAGCCACATTCCAGATGATTGCACATCTGTTGCACCACGAAATGAAGAGCGTCTCAATCAGTTCATCCACACAAACTGGCTAATAATGGTTGCTAGGTTGAAAAACAGCGTTTTGTTGTTAAGGAATTGCTCTATCAAATAGCATTATTGCTCTCTTTCTATCTGTTGTAGTTTCCATAGAAATAAATGGGAGGTGTTACTTTTGGAGCAACCAATGTTTTGGGTTTTTTTCACTTATTCTTGTGGATGGATTCGTAGTTATCCTAATGATGTTTGGCTGGTGTCTGAGAAGGGCCAAGGTGGCAGGTTGCCCAATGTGCTGCAACTGGTCTGGAATGAGCTGGGAGCCTCCAGATCCTGGTAGGAGGAGGGACTTGGCAGGCACAGTGTCCCACCTTCTAATGTCCTTGGCTTCAGGAATTCTTCATGCCTTTAGCTGAGAAGCTCAGTCAAGCCCAGCATGTCATAAAACAAATCTGGTGCGGATGAAAATGGCATGTTTGCTTCTTAGCAGATCCCATTTAAGTGGCAGCGTGAGCCGAGATATCATCTTCTGTGTGCTCTTTGTTCTGAGCTTGTACAGACGGTGATTTGCATGGCCATCGCTTCCAGAGTGTCGTCTGCCTCAGACCAGATGTTCATCATTCCTCTGCTGAGACTATGCTCTTTTCTTCTTGTTCCTTACTCTTGAAAGAAATCTGAAGACATTGTCATCAAGACTGCAACTCTGCTGCCTCCCTTTGAGTGACTTACACTCAGATAATATCAGTACAGTTAATGGTGCTTAACCCTCCCAATGGCAGCTGCTGCCACTCATACTGACAGTCCTTCCCAGCATCTGTTTTTCAGACCTTTGTACATGTATTAGTAAAATGGAAGTAAGCCACTCTCTTCCATGAAAACAAGACAAACAGCTAGAGGCATCATTCTATGTGGATACTGATGTCCTGCTGAAAATAAATTTTTCCCATGCCAAATCAGTATGGAGGGTTGTGAATATCAGCTGTTGATGGTCTTGAGGGATTGATGATTGACTGAATAAGCCCTGCTAAAGCTGATGGGTTTGGTGTTATGTGGTCAAAGCTGTGCTCACTGGCATTGCAGTGTGACTGTAGGCTTTGAGGACAAGATTAGGGTAAGTTCTATCTTATATCACGATATACAAAAAGAAGTTCCTGGCTGCTTAATATATTGTGAAAAGTCTTTTGTCTGTCCTGGTAGCATGAAAGCATCTCCTCTTTGTTTTGTTGCTTCATTTACTTTTCTTGTATTTAGTTTTGCTGCTAGAGTTCCTGACTCTTCTTGCACTATGTGAAACAGTTATCCATAGGAAAAACACTCCAAGATCTTGAATTGCAAAAAA
Organism: Centrocercus urophasianus; assembly: GCF_019232065.1. Lineage (NCBI taxonomy): Eukaryota > Metazoa > Chordata > Aves > Galliformes > Phasianidae > Centrocercus > Centrocercus urophasianus. The sequence goes on along the minus strand of NW_024884733.1, from coordinate 22,283,258 downwards.
CAAGTACAATATGTTACACAGCAAAAACAAGGGTTTTTTCTGTTCTCTCTCTTCTCCTCTGCCCACTCACTGTGCCCACCAATGCGTTTTGTATAATACAAATACGATTTTGGACAGAACTTTCTTTTCTGTACTTTCTTTCTTTCTCTGACTGAATAGAGCATGTAATTCCTGCAGTAGGATTGCTTTAGGTTATGATGAGGTCTTTGAAAATCTCTTGTTCTTTAAGTGTTCTTATTCTTGGATGCTGCTATTGAATTTGATCAGTTTTTTACAGATAGCAAGATTCTTGTCTAGTGCTTTTGTGCCTCCCTTTCCGCAATATGGGTCAAATGATGCAATTAATTATAGGGACATGAAACATTGCCCAGAATTTATTAGGCCCTGACAGTGTGGTCTGTGCCTCATGAAACAGGAAATCACAGTCCCTGCTTCAGTACTCTAGACTGCTGAGCAGAGTGGTGAATATTACATCCAAGCAGTGTCTGGGAAGGATCAGATCATCAAAGCTTGGTCTTAAAGTTACACATGGCTCTTTTGTTACAATTAGTTTGAAAGTCCATGCTGAAGCAGTGTCTCTCTGGAAAGATATAAATGGAAGAAGTGTGATCAGGCACTTAACAAGTAGACATCCTTAACGTGTTAAGGGGCTGCATTCAAGGGAGGGCTTTGAGAGAGAGCAAAGAGCTGGTTGGGAGTATTAAAGGGAACATAGGATACAAGGAGAAGGAGGAAATGATGAGAGCCAAGCTGCTGGTGGGATTAGGCTTCTGTGTGTTGAGAAAGAAGTCCAGGTTTATTGTGTTTTAAATGAAGTCAGTGGAGGGATTCAAAGATGGGATTAGCACAGCCCAGTGCAGAGAAAGAACAAAACAGTAGAAGAGCACGGGGCAGATAGAGAGTGAAAGGCAGGAGAGCATCGAGGTCACACCTAGGTTGAACAGGGACAATGAATTAGGTCGGACCTAGATCTCTTAAAACAAAAGTCACTGTTAGATTGAGCAAATAAGACATGAAGAAAAGCAGGTAGCAGGGTAGTTTGAGTATGCATCTAAATGGGAGAATTCAGTGCTGGGCACATTTCTTCTTCCCAGGAAAGCATTAAAGAAGTATTTTTCCATCTGTGTATATTTTGGAGCATGAAACTTCTCTGGGCTTGCTCAGGCCTGATTTGGGAGAGGAGAGGTGGCACAGGATGGCCAGCACAGTTTTGCATGCTGGGGTAGAATTTTCCATTTTGCTAGTTGCTAAAGGCATGGGTTGAGTATTGGAGTTCCCTTAGTCCCCCACTCCTCAGTACCCAGGTGCCAGCCCTTAATGCTGAGAAAACAGAGATGGAATAGAAGTAAATGGTGAGCCAGTGCAGACTGCAACCTGTTCTGCAGGATATGGGTGTTAACTCCTACAAGGGGCTGGCAGCTGGGGCTGCACTTGACAGTGTGATGCCTGCTGAGACTAGAGTCTCTTCTTGTCTATTTGCATTTTCTTGGAGGCTGATTTACATAATGTAATGCAGTAATGGGATGCTGACACGTGACTCTGGAATTGCTTATTTGCATTAATGCCAATCAGTTGGTGCTGGCAACTGGCTTTTTTTTTTTATTCAAAAAGGGAATCTTCTAAGTCTCCTGGCTAAACCTGGTAGCTAATCAGCAGGACATTGGACATCAGATTCTCTGTCTTGTATTGAAGTGTCCCTGAATTAAGACTCAGTGATAATAACGCCTCAGAAGAAGCAGACACAGAAACCCAGCTGGAACATTTCCTTGATTGCTTGTTGATGTATTTTTCAAATGGTTTGTGTCAATGAAGTGAGCTGAAGCATGTGCCAAATTCATATTTAAATTGTCCTGTTCCTTACTTCCTAGCACAAATATCCACCCACCACAAAGTGCTTTGTGCCATATCTAATGATGCATTCTCCTGACGCACTGTTCCCTTAACACTAATGCTTTCTTTTTGCAGAGGTGGGTCTGTGGCTTTCTTTTTGTAGCCCCTGTGATTAATGAAGACAGTGTTGAATCTTCCTTGCCTTTTTCTCCAGCTGATGGCCTGCTCTTTCTATCCCGTCAAGGGAGAGTTCTCTGGGGTATCTGTGTGTGTTGGTATGAGCTGGATCAAATAGATGACAAGCAGAATATTTTGATGTAGCTGTGAAATCTGAAAGCAGTGCTATTTCTTCAGGCACTTAGAGTGCACGGCTTCGGTTTGCCCAGCCAAGTGCCAGGTAAACTATGAATTATAGTTTAAAAAAGCATTGGGACAGTTCACAATTGTGTACATTGTTATGAAGTCAATAAGCAAGTTATGTCGGGTCTTCCTAGCTGAATACATGTTGTGTTCTTTTAACACACGTTTAAGCTTTATTATCTCCCTGTACTCTTCTGTGATTTTTTGTTTCTCTCTACCCCCTCATTCTTCAGCACTGTAACCACACCTCGGTCTGCCTTTTTGTGCACTGTAAGCTAAATAACAGGGACAAGTGTTATAGCTGCTGTGATTAAATGAGACCTTCTGGAATATTTCAGCAGGGACCAGGCCCCTTGAGCAGACTGGAAAGGGCCCAGGCTTGCATATGGACAGCAGGCTCTGCGAGTTGACAAGACTGCTCCTGCTGCACAGGGTGAGCAAGCCCTCGATGTATCAGCTGCCTGCAATCGGTTATAAAGCAATCTGCCACAGATTGGGGAAAGGTTACAAACATATGGAATCACTCATTCGGCTATCTCTGAGCTAGAAAACAAAATAAATCTGTGCAATTTACCCAAAGTATGTGTAGGATACAATGTCATTTTTAAAGGCCTGTTTTAGAGTCTGGTGCTAAGGAACGGTGTGTTCCGGGGCCTCCCTAGTAGGCAGGAAGCACACGCCAAGCTGTAGCTGCTCTGCACCTATGAGGTGACAGCGGTGTGGTAGACCATCTGATGCTCAGAAATTAAATATAGCAAGATGTAAAAATGAGACTAGATTCTTAAATCTGTATTTTTTTGTTTTTGTTTTTCTTTATGGATAGGTGTAGCGAATTGATTTTCTCTTTCATGGGGCTTTGCTCATCTGCTGTGGGTGGCAGCGCTATTTATACATGACTCTGGATGCTCAGCTCGTGATGGGTGCTGATGGACACCAGCCAGTTTGGTATTAGACAGGGACATCTCTGCCAGATGAAACACACTTTGAAATGCTTGTGTGAAGGGGCAGAGAAAAAAGGAGGAAAGCTGTTAAGGGATTATCTGATCCTGACTCATCTGACATGATTGTCTGGGTGGAGAAGGCAACTGATGTGAGCCGTTCCTTCCAGTCCTTGCATAGTGCTTGCAGATTTGCAATTGCTACTTTAAAATAAATACTTACATAAGCAGGCAAGAGCTGGACAAAACAGTCAGGAAAGAAGCTGGACTGTACTGGAGGCTGTTTCTAGTAGCACTTTCTGCAAACAAAACAACATGTGCAGTACAAAACCTATTAACTCAATTTGCTGTATTTATGCTTTGTGTATTCAAGAACAGCATGTTGCTATGGGCCATCCTGTAATCCAAATTGCCTCGCAGGGACTCAGAGCTTTAAACTGTTCCAGAAGTTTCACAGCACTTTCTTCCCTCCAGAGGCCACCTGGCAGCACTGCAGATTTCTACATGCGATTTTCATCTGAGGTCTTCCCCAGCTATGCATAAATCATGGCAGCAAAATTATCTGAGAATGCCAGAAGCTTTGAAAAAGCCCTCTGGGGCCGGGATGTAACCAGGCCTATCCTGAGAGACTTCATTTCTCCTTCACTGGGGCTTTTTTTATTTTTTTTGTTTTTTTTTTTTTTTTCCCCCCTTGGATCTCCTGTGTTGTCCTTTAAACAGTTTAAAAGCGCTTTCAGGAAGTCACGTGAATGCTTTCATGGTTGAGGTGCACTGGGTCAACATCTGCTCGAAGGACGGATGCTGGATTTTAGGTACTGCACAGAAAATGCCTGCTGATGAGTTTGGTTTGCATCTGCGGTGTGTGAGTGCCTGAGCAGACTTGCATGTGGTTGACCCTAGGAAGGGAAGGGATGCTTTCTGCAGGGTTCACTGTGTGCCCTGCAACCCTTTCCATGTGTGCTAATTCCCCTTGGGTGTTGCATGGAAGCTGGGCCCTCCCGCTGGTAGGCAGAGAGGATAACAGTCTGTCAGCAATGGAGTCTCTCTGTGCAGAACTGAGGGCTCTGAAGTGGTTTAGGTTCTTGTTGCTTAAAGTGGAAAGATCTGAGGAAGGTGAAAGTTGAAGTTGCATCTGCTAAGGGGATTCCAATCCTATCATACAATGCAATGTACTAATTAATTTAGCAACTTAAAGGCATAGACCTTGAAGTCACAGGAAACAACTGCGTGGAAGCAGGTATTTGTTATATCTGGGTAAAACATGCCACAGGGGAAAATCCTGTATTGCTAGGAGAAAAGCAAATAAGGGGAAAATAAAAGCAACCAGCAGTGAGATGGTGGGCGAGTCACAGCAGCTTTCAGGTACACATGGATTATTGGGCAGGCTGATGGAAACATGTTGTTTTCCTCTTTTTGGCTGGTAGGTGGAGTCAGCTCTGGGCCATCATAGCCAGCTGTGCTGTTACTGCCCAAGCTAACCAAATAGGTTCCTGTGCAATTGGTCATGAGATAAAACAGGAAAGAGCTATTATTTTGTTAGCATTGGTTCAGGCATTGTGAATTGGGACTAACAGACACGTTCAGCAGAATTTGGCAATACTGCAGTGTGTTTCTAACCTTATAATTTATTACCAGTCTTTCAGTAAGCAGATATCTCTAATATTGGTTGCTGATCAAAGCTATATATTTGAAGTACTGAAACTAGCGTATGTGTTGCCTGATACCAGTGGTGGGTAGAAGCGATTCATTTATTCTGATCTGAGTGGGCATTAGAAAGCATACAAAAATGCAGCAGGTGGATGATGCAGAGCTGTTCCATTTTTCCTTTAATGTAGGAAAGCAGGCATAATTGCATCAAGTAGTGCTTTTGAAATATCAGATGTCCATTAGTGCGTAATTAGCAAGTTAATGATGTGTTGCCAAACATGCAATGACCTCTTTTTCTCCGCCAAACTTCTAGACACTGTTACTTATTGTGTTAGCTTCTTGAATTTGCACAGGGAAGATGTGTTCTGGTGGCAGCATGGTTAGCTGTGTGTTCTTAAAAGGGCTGTCTTAGTCCTGGCTATGTGAAATGCTCCAACTTCTGGAAGCAAACTGAATGTCTTTGTAACGTGCAGTAAAACATTATTCTTAATTTTTGCTGTTGCCTTGAATGTGTCCAGGCTTCCTTAGAACAGGGATGCTATAACAAAACCAAAATGCCACCAATAAAAATGGAAATTTTAAGCTGTTTGAGGATAAAATGGGGATTTTTACAAAGTTTACTGCAAGAGTCCAGGATTTAGCATCTAGTCCTTTCATATGCTTTTCCGTGCTCCATATATAGTATGTGATTGTCTGAAGGAATAATTAATTACAGATCTACCTTGATCTTTTATTCAGATAAAACTTAGGAGAGCTAGGTTATTAGCCAATGTAAGTCTCTTGCAATAAGCTTGAATCCAAATGTCGACATTTTAATTGAAAATGGTTGCTGATTAGAAAGGAATGTTCTTTTTGTTCATTTCTGACATAGTATATTATGTTAGGTCAAGTTCCTTTTGGCTCATATTAATGAGATGACTTCAGTGGTGATTAAAAATAATAATTAAAAAATTGCTCTCTAACTAGAAAATCTCTATCTGTTTGGACAGTGAATGTTGTCTAGGGTAAGCAATTGCATGTTCCATCAGAACTAATTTTGGTATTTCATTATGGCACGACAAATAGCTTTGTGCACATTGTAATATTATCCCCAGAAAGATACTGGCTTTTGAAGTTTGCCACGCTACGTGAAAGATTCAGTGCATATTTTAATGGATAAAGGGCAATCTTTCGAAATTTTCCTTATAATTTGGAAGTTACTTGCTGTTGGGTTTTTTCTTTTTTTTTTTTCTTCTTTTTTTAGGATAGTTGCATTGTGTTTGAATGCAGTTATTATTTACTGTCCTAAATCAAGTTTGGATTGCCTTTGCCTGCAAGTATCTCACATATCTCTTCATTCCCCAGGTCTTTCTCTTTGCTATGTTTAAGTATTCTTTGTATAACATATCCCTTTGTTTTGATCGCCAGCCTTCATTGTCATGCCTTCTTCCATGGTACTTTTCACATAGATCTGCCTCTATCTCTTGAAAGATTAACTGATCTATCTCCTTTCTTGTTCTTTTTGGACACGGTTTCCTTTGAGAAAAATGATGTTTGTCTGCTAATAAAGACGAGTTGTGTTATGTACTGCTCTGGAAGGTCTTGTGGTGTTACCTTTAAAAAGCTGCATTTGCTAGTGCTGCTCTAAGGTTTACAGCTAGACAAGATATATTTCTTGCTTTGTTAGTCTTGGTCTGAAAGGTCCTTTAGGATCTTTAGTGCTACACAGACTACAACTCATGTTAAGAAATTAATATATAGTGAGGGAAATTATTGGTTCACATAACTCTTCACAGTCTATTCATTTACATTTGTTTGGGTCACGGTTTTATTTATTTTATCTTAGTGCCTGCTACATCAAACTTCTGTGGTAAGTCAAATTGTGGAGTGATTCGGAGTTCTGCGGAATTTGCTGAGGAAGGCAGGTTTGTAGCCAATTTAACCACCTCTAAAACTTATTTGCTTTCTGCTCAGCACACTCTAATCATAGGTAAATAGAACAGAAAAATTTGCCACTTCTTTTTCTCCATTTGAGATTTTTGAGGGGAGAAAAAAGGTATCTGAAAAATCAAAAGTTACAGAACAAAAATGTGCAATGCACCATTTCCCCCCAGAGAAACGCCGAGGTATTTAAGTATAAAGGGGAATTAGAAAGCAATATTTTCTTCACAATGGTCAAAAATAAATGCATAGTAAATACAGGGAGAAAGGAACCTTCTTGTTTCTTATATAAGAAAATTGTACTTGATTCCAATCTATTGGAGAAATTATTCCAGAAAATTGTGGTTGGTCTGTGTGGGGAAAAAATGGCTGCTGTAAAGTTGTCAAGGTTAGTGTGATCTGTTGAAACTTGCTGATGGAAGTGCAAGTCACGCAGCTCAGCTGTGCCTTGGGAACAGCTGTAACATGCATAATTGCCCTGAGATGCTGGAAAAGAGAGTGTGTGCTCAATACCAGCTCTCCTGGGTGTCCACCTGTGTCTCCAGTAGCTGTATTTTTTCTTTCTTTTCCAAGACATTCTTCTAAATAACTCAAGACTAGAAAGTCTTGCACACACAGCTACACAAAAATTTAGCATGGTGTTCCACTGATGCTAACACTAGTAACGTCTTTTCACTGGAGCACCAAGAGACTTTGTTTCTGGGCTTTGATCAGTCTTATTCACATTAATTTCCCTATTCACCTGCAGAGCTTGCCAGGTGTGGTCCAAGGTGCTACAAGAGAAGCTGCTAGTTCACTGGGCACAGGGAATCAAATAGTATTTAATGGCACTCTGTTTACCTTCCATGAGGTCCAAAATGCTAATATGCTTTCTGTTGTATTTGAGACAGAGCTGGTTGGTAGGTGTAGCGGAAATGCTAAGCCATGGCTTGAAACAGTGATTGAGCACCTGGTAGGAAGGCAGCACCAACCCAGGGGAGCTCAGGTGTGTGCGATGCACCGGAGTGACTTCCCAGACCTCATTTAAAGGTTAGCAATGGAGGCAAGGGGATCTCTTGCTGGAGATCCCTGTATACCAGAGACCTTCCAAAGGTAATCTTCTTTATTTCTTTGCCCATGACTGTTGTGTTTGAGCATATCCTTGCTTGCTGCAGCCTCAGACATAGCTGTTCTGTTGTCACTGTTGTGCTTTCCATTTCCATCGCACTACAATAGGTTAGTAATTGCAGAGGCCACTGAGGCAGGTTGTATGCCTTGCAAACAGGATGGGACACCTTGACTCTTTATTATCTTTGTAATGTACAGTATTTGTATAGTATAATAATTGCTGCATTATTTTGGAAAATGGATGTTTCGATATTCTGTTCAAGTACAGCTGTTAAATGAGGTCTGACTAAACAGGAGCACTCGATCCCATAATCCTACCTATGTAAATGGTGGCGATCTGTAAATCCAAATTTGAAACTGGCCTTTCTGGAGTAGTTGGTTGGACTGGAGACTGCCAGAGGTCCTTCCCTGTCTGATTTGTTCTATGGTGCTTGTGCCAGGTCCTTCAGAAGAGAAAGGATTTCTTCTAGTACTATTAGTCTGCGTAATTCATTTTTTGTTGTGAATAAACATACATTCAGTTAGAATGTATTTCCATACATTCTACGTTTGTTTTGATATGTGGCAGAGGGGGCAGTGTCAGGAGCTGATGAATTTAAAGAAAACTGTAAAAGCGTTCATGATAGCTAGGCAGAAAGTTGTGTCACCATTTGACAATTTTATGGCTTAGAAATGCTTCCCATTTTGAGCTGGATGAAGCCCTGAAATGTCAGGCAATCAGTGTGGGTGCTTTTTTGGAGGGGTTGAGCCAGGGGAGGGAGGATTTGCTCTATCTCTGCTTGAGAACAAGGGAAATAAAATGTCATTGGTATTTTGACACACATCCCTCGCTTCAACTGTAAACCAAAAACATGAGGTCATTTAGAAAATGTGGATATGATACGCATGAACAGTCAGGGAACTTGAAGAAGATTACCTTGACTTTGAAATTCAAATTGCGTTAAAACTAATCCTTTCTGTCAAAACAGTTGTTTGGATTAATTGGTGAGTTATTTGATTGTATTTTCCCAGATAATACTGTTTATTTTAAGCTTTCTATTTTTTTAAAGGCCTTTTAAAGGTTTGATCAATGGCGAAGATAGTCCATAAGGAAGCTTTTTTTTTTTTTTTTTTTTTTTTTTTTTTTTTTT
>NW_024884733.1:22093114-22274226 GCF_019232065.1 Centrocercus urophasianus | reverse complement strand
TTTTTTTTTTTTTTTTTTTTTTTTTTTTTTTTTTTTTTTTTTTTTTTCCTGAGGTGAAATATACATCTGGAAAATGTAGTAAAGAAAACCTAGGAATCATAACTTTACCTGCTCTTTAAAAAACTGTTTTTAATCTTGACATCCTAAATAACTGTTTAAATCTTCTACAAGAAGAAATATATCAATACCATGAACTTATATTAAAAAAAAATAAAAGCAGATGTGACTGGCAGAGTATGCGTATTTATAGCTTCTCTATTGCTGCTGTAATCTACATTCATTTCTCTGTGACTCCAAAGAACTGTACTAGCAAGACTGCATATCTTAAAAGCATTTGAATGATTACTTGTTCATGTCAGTGTGTGTAGTGAAGCAAAGGAAAATTCCTTTCCTCTGCTAATATACCCTGTAAGTAAATACTCTTTAAAAATTATTACCTACTTTGGCCTACATCATGCATATAAATCCTGAAGAAATCTGTGATCTTTTATGGCCTTGGATGAACATTTTATTTTATTTTATTTATTTTATTTTTCCCCATCCTTTTAGTAACGGAGAATACACTTTAAATATGCTGTCAAGTACTGTAAGCAGTTCAATTAGAATATGCTTATTTTAGAAGATTGCTTAAATGAGACTTAACAGTAGGAGAAATTCATGTGAACTCTGCTTTTTAGAAGAGTGGTGCACCTGTGTTCTGATTATGCTCACGTGAAGAGCACAGGACTTGGTCTTTTTGGAGCACTCATTTAGCTGCTGGCAAGTGATTAAGTGGTACTTGACTAGATTCTGCAATATGTGGAAAACTCTGATCTTTGGCTTCTTCAACTAGGAAATGCACAGTAATAATGTAGGAAAGAAACAAATACGCAGAACACAGTGAATAATATTTTGTTTTTGCACTTTTTTTGGTCTTTTCATTTCAGACTGAAAACAAACTGTCTCTTCAGTGAACTAGGGTGATCAGCTACCTAGAGATACTCCCATTAACGGTTTGCATTTCATATTTTTTTTTTTAGTTTTCTTTGGAATGAACATATGCTGACAATCACAGAGAAAAATCCATTCTGAGCAATATTTTCCCAGAGGCTTATTTTTATTACAGATGTACATGAGTTACAGTAGGATGCAGTAGCTTGATCAGGCATGAGTACAACCCTTCCACATAACGTTTCAGTCCTACGATTAATCTAAATCTACCCAGGCATCCAGAAGCAAATGAGAGGAACTAGGAAATGAAGGCAGAGGAAAAGAAGAAGAGATCTATCTTGGGAGAATGATTTATGTACTTTTTTGGGATTATGATGTGATCCGTGAGCACTGAAATACAAAAACTAGATGCAGTAGAAGAGCAAAACAAGAAATTAATTCAAGTGCCAAAAAGTCTTTTTGACAAGCAGAATAGCAAGGAGATTTCACCAAAGCATGCTGTTGACCTGTTTGTTTTTCACCTGCTTTTCCATGGCATGCAAATGATACCTAAGAGGGACAGGTGAGATGTAAAGGTCATTGAAACTTCTGTGCTCACCTTGTTCCTTGGCAGACCCCATATACCTTTTTGTCTCACCTCTTCTCTCTTCTCCTTCCTTAAAAAACATCAGAAAAACTGGTTTTTCTTAGTGCTATGATATTTTAGAGGTCTGTTATAGTCCAGAGGCTGGGAATCCAGAGGCAGGCTCCAGTTTTGAGCAGACTTTGCCTTATGTGCTCTGATGTTTTGTGATGGCAGAGGATGTTGTCACCTCCCTAGACAAACACGCAGTGCTCAGGCCAGCAGTCCCACTGGGGGCTTCTAGGCACAAAATAAAGATGATTGTTATGGATAACTTTTTAACCACACAGCACCTGCCCTGATTATTGTTACTATTATTATTATTATTTTTGTCTTAAGTAGCACATCTCTTTGCTGATGCTTGACTGCAGTGACTCATCATACACAGCTAAATCAGCCATGTAGCGTAATGCAGTGTGACTGATTCAGCCAGCTCTGATGCAGCACGATGAGAGTAACTTGGAGCAGGAAATTTCAGTGCCCTCCCCCTCTCTCCTCTAAAATTGAGTACAAAGGGAAAGTTAAATATCTTTCCAGCAGTAAAGTGTTTTGCTTAGGGGAGAAGTTTTTGTTTTCTGTCAACTAAGAAGCTTTAAGGAAAGCATTAAGATCTTGAACCAGAACTATTGAGGAATATGTAAGCAAAGCTTGCTAAAAACAACCAAACACAAGTCTTTAGTGCCTTCATCACCTCGGGCATGTACCCAAATGTGCAGTGAGGATTTTCAAGGATAATTCCTTAAAATATTACCTTGTGTTGTATAATATGAGAAGTGTATCACAGACTTTATCCACTCTCACATGTATATACTTCTTCAGCAGCTGCACTAAAGACACCTGACAAAATAGCACCTGCTTATCTGGTTACCTGCATCAGCTGGGAGCAGTAACATCATTCTGCCTCTCCACATTTTGCTGAGATTTAAGCTAAGATAATTCACTTCTCAGTCTGAGCATACTGAACCACAGCGACCATCTCAGCTGATGCATGGTAGCTTCTCAGGCTCAGTAATTTGATTGTGTGTCTGAGCTTTTATTCTTGGATGCTTTGTGTATTTCTGCTGATGCTGGTAAAGCTGGTTAGGCACACCTATTGCTGAAGCTCAAATCACACTGTGCTGTAGGAAGTCAACCACACTGCATGACATGTTGAGAAGAGCTGGAGGAGCAGTGGGTTTGGAGGTAAAAGATGAGGGTTTCCTGTTGGTCGTGTGTTTCCATTTGTACCAAAAATCAAGTGAATGCAACTATCACCAAACCAATCTGTCTGTATTTTGTGAAGGGAAGCTGTCGCCAAATACTCTTCTCCCAGGTCAGAGAAGATAGTGTGTTATTTATGAAGTAAACAAGGTTATTTCTAACTGCATCCTAAAATGGAGGAGTAGGGATGTATGAAAAAGGTTTGCTGAACGTCTTTGCTTTTTGAAAGGTTTAGCTGAATAGTATCAGAGTACCAAGCAAGAGTCTGTTAATGTGCTCCCTAAATTTAGATCTTAGGGTAATGATGAGGGGCTTTGCTTTCGGAGTTCTTTCTCCATTGAATTTGGTGTCTGTGCTTCATTTCTTATTGAGTATCATCGATTTTAATAGTCTTGCAACACAGATTCTCTTTGCACAGATACTGTTTTAATCAGTTTGAGGGGGCTACCATGGTGTGTGTGTATAAAATATATATCCTTTTTCTTGTAAGATGAGAGATTCATTGAAGGGAATGAGTTTGACTTCACAGTTGTCTTTAATCCTAGATGAGATCAGCTTCTGAGGCCAGAAAAATCAATTGTCAACCTTTAGACCAACAGAACATCCTGAGAGACTACATCTGATTTTAAATTTTCTAATATTTTCAAGAGTTTTGATTTGAAACAAGATATTTCAGCCTCAAAGAACTCAGTAAATAATCTCTTCCACCTTCTAGTGAAAGAGAATTTTTGATTATAATATGCACGGATATTTTCCCCCATATTGTTGTTCTGTAAAAGGTAACTCAGAGCGGCAACACTTGCTTCTGGCAGAGCAAATGCTCGTTCATATCCTTCTCTTATGTTCTTCCCATGGTATTGATACTTACTGATTGAATTTTTTTCTCAAGGTTTGTTTCACAATATCAACTAAAGATTTTTTTCTAAAAAAAATAATAATAACCTGGGTTATTATCCCCAGGTAATAATGATTGTGATCTACAAATCTCTCTGCAGCCTGAGGAATGTCAACACTGAGCATAACCACAATCGTGATCCGTGTAGTGCTGGCAAAGCATTTGCAAGAAAGCATTCAACTGAACTGGATTGTGTTAGAAATGCTCAGCCAGCACTGCTGGCTATAGTGTTTTCTGTGGGAACCCAGATTTAGTTATTTTTCAGATAATTCTGTGTAAGTCCCATGATGTTTGTTCTTTAAGGAATCTTGCAAAAGTAACTGTCATAAATCTTGACTTTTGTTGTTCCTAAATGATCAAAAGAGTATGAGTAAGCAGAAAGTGGGAGTTGTGTAGTGGTTAGTGAGGAACATAGGCATATTATCCATTCCCTGTGAGTTTGTCATTCTGTTTTGCTTACTGACTACATGTCACAGAAATCTATACTGAATCTCAAAGAAATATATGAACCTGGTTCTTTGTGTTGAAGAGTAGAGGCCAATAATTATGTTCAAAGATCAAACTGTTCTCATTCACAACCATAAACTTAGGACCCATAGAAAATAACATAGAAAAAAACATAGAAAAAAACATAGACAATAACATACATTGAAAGGGAAAGGCAGAAAGATTGAGAAATTGAATGTGGATTTAGTTTCTGGTCAATTGAAAATTTTCTTTGATATAGGATGAGAGCTGTTCAGCATAGCAGAATGCATGCTCAAGAAATGCATAATGTAGAAATGAAAGACTTCAGAAATTTGCTCATTAAACAAAGCAGTGTTCCAATAAGCTGCACAGATTATGCCATTGATCTGATCTTTTGCATGTTTTCTTTAACTTGTATCTCTGCACATACTGAAAATGGTACTTCTCTGTATAGCTTCTTTAAAATCCAGTTTATCTCAGATTTTAATGTGCTTCATTCTTAATTTTGAAGTTTAAACAGCGCTTTATTAAACATAATTCAATTGTCTTCTCCACTTTCTATGAAAATATTAAATATCTGTACATATTAATGGAAGAGTTCTGCCAATATCTGCCTGATACTTTCCAAACAGACTTATTTCATGAGAAGTAATTTAAATATCAAACACCAGTCTAAGAAACGGTCAGTGCATGCAAGTAAAATGACAATCTTTATTTTAATTTGTTTTCAGTTTAAAACATAATTATTTCAAGTTGATGATGCAAAATTTCATAGGCTCGTTTTTTTGATCATGTTCCCAGTGCAGTCCCCTCACCCTTCAGACATTGGTAGTTGTAGTTCTGTACCTTGTTCTTCAGTGGAAATTCTGTTGATTACTTATACTTGTTCCCCAGGGCCTGAAGTTAAATCCTGGATGTAACTCTTTCAGGAGGTGATAGATGATCTGATGTCGTCTTCATCAGGAACCAGTTTAAATTCTTGTTAGGCTTATTCACTTCAGCCTCCTCTAACATCATGTCTCTCCAGCCTGAGGCCATCTTCCTGCCCACTGCTGTTCCCGCAGGTTGTCTGAATTTTATTTTTAAATCTGTTTGAAATCAGGCTGTGGAGACAAACTTCTCAAAGTCTTATTTGGGAGGGCTAGATCTGGTCGGAGTGTCATGCCAAGGGGTGTGGGAGATCAATCTGGAAGGAGCAGGGCAGATAGCCATGAAAGAGAAATGTCCAGTGAAACTCCCTGGGAGAGTGAAGGATTTGTTGGGATCTCAGTGCTGGGATGCACCTCAGCAAGGGGTGCTACGTCACCATGGTCCATTGAGGGGTGTAGGGGATGACTGCTTCCACGTCGACTTGAAGATTCAGCTGTTGAGTGCACATTGCAGTCCTGTGGTTGACATCTAATAAGCACACTGCACACTATAAAAGCTATTCTAAGAGAGCAGTGACTTGTGTAACGTTACATAAAATAGCATAAGGCTGAAAGGGTCCTCTGGAGGTCACCTAATGTGATCCCCAGCCAGTCTGGGTTCAGTTACCAGTTCTATCACTCAGGAACTCTGTGTCCTTGGATAAGCTGTTGAACACTGTTTTCTCCTATGTGTATGAGAATGCTTATCTCACAGGCGGGGATTAATCAGTGTTCAAAAAGTAATTTGAGATCTGTGATGAAAGCCACTGTGTAAGAAGAAAATATGTGACTGCACAGCAGCATCTCAAAGATTATGATCACCAGCATTTCCTTTTGTAAGCTTAAGGGAAAGTGGTGGCAGAGATTTTAAAGAAAGGGGAAGCGCACTCCTCTGTACGACATTTATTTGTAACACAAAGCACCAGCTCACCCTAAAAACCCATGTGTGTTTTATCTCACATATGTGGTTGTGTGGTTTCAGTTATCTTTGCAAGAAAATGACTATTCTTGCTCCTGAGACCTATTTAAGCGATTATGACCGAAGTTAGTTCACGACAACCATCCTTTATGGTACTTAATCAATAAACCTTGAAAGCAAACTAAGCTTCATTTACTTTCAGGGGTAACTGCAGGAAAACAGGAATTGTCAGATAAAGCTGGGGATCAGCATTCCTACCTCAAGGCCAAAGGTCAGTTATTAGTACACAGAGATTGTAAATTCAGTTCTAACAGATACTGAAATAAGGGTAGGGTAGAGTGGAAAATTATGCCTCTAGGGGACAACACTTTAATACATGCAATAACTGATAAGATAAGCTTCTTTATTACCAAAAGAATGCATTTAAAAACCATATATAATTTGTCTTCATGCTCAGGGGAGTGATGGAGGAGAGAGGGACTATTTGGTGAAGATAAGTGGATCACTGGAATATTGTATTAATATTGTACTGTTTCCTGAGGATATTTAATATGTTATGGGGGAATGAGAGGAAAGTACCGCAGGTAAAACACACATCAGATGGATGTTCAGCATGGTTTGTTTCCTTTATGGAAAGTTAGCTTCATACAAACTTGATTCCCAGTATGGTGTTGTTAGCATTTAAATGCAAAAGGGGAAGGGGATACTCTGCCATAGGTTACTACCCTGAATGATGTAAATGGGCGAAGCTCTGATGGTGCCTTCCCAGAATCACTGCAGAATTTGTCCCATAGCTTTAGAAATGCTGTCTTTTGAAGTACGTGCATCTCCAGATGATCACGTAGGCATGGCGGGTTAAAAGGGCCCAGCTTTGAAAAATAAACTTGGGGTGTGTTCATGATAAACAGAAGGTTAATGACTGTGGCAGTATTTTATGTGCTGAAACTTGAACCTCATCTTATTTCATCATTCTTCCCACTTCTTTTAAACTGTGAAACGTTTGAATAAGAAAAGGATACTGTAATTGTTGTTATACGCACATGGCCCATAGGATAATCAATATTGTGCTTTCAGTAAAATGGAAGCACAATTTTCTGTTAGTAATTTTTTTTGGTCTAAATTAATTTAAATGGTGGCTATTCATTACCCTTAGTGTTGGCTTCATTTGACATGGAGGAAGATGGATGCTGGAGTATGCGTGCTTCTAAAAAGACAGTACTAGATTTTTATTTTTTTTGTATCTACCTTGTGCACACTTTGTTGAAGCACATATCATTACTTCACATTATTGTGCTCAAGTATAACAATTTCTTGGCAATTTCACAGGGCAAAAACTTCTGATTTTTCCCTGAGATAGCAGTTGTATAATCTTGATTATACTTTTTCTTTTTTTTTTTTTTTTTTTGAAAACTGAAAAAAACCTCCTTGTTAATTATGAGAAAACTTGATTTAGTGAAATTGATGGCCCAGCAGTAACCTAATACTCTCTGTATATAATTCTGAATGTGCTGCCTGCAAATATCCCACTTGTCCACCATCATGCTTGACTGTGACACTGCTTCATTAGAATTCCCTGCCAGAACAAAATGGTTAGATGGAGGGTTTTAAATGGAGCTTTTCACCGGGTTAATAATTGAGTTCCTAGAGGACCTAGCCATTTGGAGGCCACAACTTCCTTGTAATGCAAGCTATATAAAAGTGGTATAAATCACAGTGAGAGATGAAACAGTGCATTTAAAAGCACTCTGAAAGAAAGAAACCGCAGCGTAGTCAGGTCTTTTGATTGTTCATTAGCCAATTATCCACATTATTTAGGAATCATCTTGATCTCTTCAAAAAAGCTTTTTTTTTTCTTTTTTATTTTGGAAATCTCATTCTACTTCTTAACTTCACCTTTCAAAAAAAAAAAAAAAAAAAAAAAAAGTATGCTCTGTGAATAACTGACATTAAGCTTTACAGAGGAGTTTATGATAGCGTAGTGTTGGAGTTCCACAGAACTGTTAGCCATTGGTAGGTGAAAGACAATGGTACAATTCTTTTGCTGCTGAACATGTGATGTAAAAGATGACAGAAGGTTACAAATAATATCAGAATTATATTTAAATTATTTACAGCTGTTCTACCATCAGTATGTTACCCAACCTGATCAAACTTTTCTTTGGCTGATGTACAGTAGCTCACCTCCACGTACTGCTTCTCTTCTTTGCTCTCCTTTTCTTTCTCCTCTACTGTCTGCATATTATTCTACTGGCAAGCTAGAAGACTGTGGTGTTTGAGTACATTTATTCCAGAATATTTTCTCAAAAATAAGAAAGAACTTTACATGAAGAAATAATGAGTCTGGAAGAAATTTTGAGCACCAAAATGCTGAGATATCGGTGTATCTGGAGAAGATATTCCTACACGTTTTTGATTCTGAGTATTTGCTGTCCCTGTTGTTACCATTTACCTGAAGGGTTCAAATTGAACATATTTTAAATTAACTGTCAACGTTAGTCTTTACATGTTGTACTCCATTAAAGGCCATTGATATAAACTGATATGACTACCAACATTGTACCCTTTCTTTAAAGATATTTCAAAGCATAAAACAGTTAAATATAACCAGTATTAGTTCTTTGTTTTCTGGTCAGTATACTACGGCTTGGAATGCTGCAATGTAAATTCTTCAAAAATTTATTGAGAAACTTTCAGCAATTCACAATTGCTGAATTGAGGAGCGTTCATGAAGTGATTATTAACCATCCAGTCAATTAAAAAAAATTCCTTGGGGAAGAGGGGGGGCTGAAAGGAGACAAGTATGATCAGCAAGGGTTTGTTGAGTACAGGTATAGCTGCGTGCTCTCTGGTGATTGTAATGAGAACTATGCTTTTAAAGCATAGGCAGTTTAACGTTGTTGTCTTCTTCCACAGCTTCCTGCATGCAAATTGAATATCTGGCAGTTGTTCAATCTCTGCAAAAAATCTCTGAGAGTGAGCAAGTGTTTTTAATGTGATAAATGATGATGTGAGAAACCTTTGGATGCTGATGCAGATCATGAAATGGGTTGATTATTTGATTCAAGAGCTTTATCATATAGGGTTTTGTTGATGGGTGAGTGGTGTTTAGTTTTTGAGCTGGTAGCATGGCTGCTATGGGTGGTTAATCTCTTGGAACCAGCTGTCTTGTTCTGTAACCTCTGTCTGACTTGGATGATCTTTCCATCCTGGTGCTCCCCTAGGAATGAGTCTTTTTCTGTGACTAGCTTCAGGAAGTTGATTATCCAGGTTCTACCACTGGGGAATCAGCCTGTGAAAGAGCTTACTAAGTTAAAATTAGGATTCTGTCTGCAGAGCTTCAAACTGTACAACTTCCATGGATATTCACAATAGTGCATTTTGCTTGGTTTCAAACTCCTGCCAAGTTTTTGCCTCAAGTTTAAAACATCTGTAGGTAGCAAGAGACAGCAGTGTGCCTTAACTTAGGGGAAAACTTATCACAAGAGACATATTTCTACTGTCAGAAGCTCAGCCACCATCTGTAACCAGATTCCCCTTGGTCACCACTCAACAAGGTCATCATACCTTAGTAATGGGAATAAGAATGCTGGTATTTTTCTGTTGATTTGTCTTATTCTTAAAGGTGTTTTCCTCATCAGTTTTGCCTCTGAGTAAGATTAAATGACCGAAGAAAGCCTTCACAGAGGTTCAGTGGAATTTCAGTACTGGATTTTCACCCACTGAGGCCTGCCTTCAAATACTGGTCAGACTCAGATGAAAAAGAGCATGTTGTTTTCCTGCTCTAATGCCAGTTCTGCACCTTAATAATAATGCTGCAAGTTTTGCCTTGACTGACTGCTGCCAAGTTTTCAAAGGGAGAAATACTGCTGTTCAGGTGTTTGCAGTGATTGGCACTGTATCAGTACAGCCAAAGCTGTTGGTCAGTAGTGAGCTGAAATGCTGGAATCTTTTTTTTTTTTTTAGATAAGCCACTTTCTAAGGAGAGCTGATTTACACAGCATCCTTAATGCCACGTTCTCCTTTCCCTTCCTGAAATGTAACTGAACATGGGTTTATTTTTATCCAACCAGGAGCAATGTTCGTTCTCCATTGCACTTAACTTCTTCCTCTTAGATGTACATTATCCATTTGCTGATATACTCTTGTGAAGAGTAGTGCGAAAAGTGCATAAAAGGAAATTGAGTTTTGCTAGAATATCTATCACACCTTTTTTGTACCTGCAATATTCAGACAATATTTATAAATCTGTTTAAAATTTCATACTTTACTTAACAAATATTTCTAAGTACATTTTGGTAGTAAGCACCTTTTGGATTTCAATATGCAGTAGAGAAGCTGTAGTCTCATATATAACCGATGTTTATGACTCTGCTTGTATGCAGGGAGTGGAAACTTCCGTTCTCTTTTAAAGCTAATAATCAGTACCCAAAATTGTCTTAAAAGACATTCTAGGTGGAAGAATGGTAAAAATAGATCTAGATGGTGTGTTCTTCATCTTTCCATCTTTTCAGCGGTGCAAGCTTGAATCTGGATTGGGATGATAATCTCACAATTCAGGAACAGACCTAAGTTTCAGATCCAGTTTCTGTTCTGATGTTTTGGTTTACTTGGGTGGCCACGTGAGGTTCACCTCAGCTCAGATGATTTGAGCTCATCCTTCTGGATCTGAAGACTGAAAACTTTCCTTTGAAAGATCTTTCAGCAAATGGCACTGATTAGGTTTTGCAGACCTGGGTTGTATTTCAGAAAGGAAGGAAATGGGATTCATTAATGGGGTGACAAAAAGGAATTGTCCATTTTTAGGAATTAAAGGAATTATCTACAAAGAAGGTAAGGGGAAATGGTACTGTGCTTGGTAATTCTTCACTGAACATCCTGTCGCAGGCTGGAAATTATCTTCTCTTGGCCTGACTTGTCAAGTCTTCAGGTCATCATCAGGAGGTCACTGAATAACAGATTGGAAGGGACCCACAAGGACCACATGAACTCAGAATGGGCGAAATTATGGAGCACTTTCCCTGTCCTTCATTCTGCTACCTGGAATTATCCATCAGAATAACCCATCTGAAGGATGGGCCTGCAGAAGTGATGGGATGGTTGTGTCTTTTAGAATACCATTGTATATGAGTACTGCTTTTGACAGAATCGTTTCACCCAATTTCCATTAATCCAGAGCTGGATTTCAAAAGCAGGCGAACTTGTGCTTACCTTGACAGCACTTGCTCTGTTGACAGTGCTGAGTAATTCTTAAGTGTTCAATAAATCGGTGAAATTTTCTGAACAGTGGGAAGTTTTGATGTCATTAACAAAAAGATGAATGTTAACTAGCAGCTGCAAATTGGTGTGAGAAACACAGTAGAAAGTGCTTCTTTTTTTTTTTCCCTACTGCATACTGTGTGAATCAGCAAGGGTGACCAACGTTCCGAAATGTCCACAGCATCCAGGATCTGAATCCTGCAATTTCCAAACATTGACTTAGTTTTATGTCTTGCACAGATTGTGCTCCCAGGATATTATGGGTCAGAGCACTGCTTGCCTTACAATTCTTTTCCCTGTCAGTTATCATATTTTGCTTACCTGTAGAGCATATGAATACCTTTCAGCTGTGCATTAGCTACGATGACCGCATGTCTGTCTGTGATCAGGGTGCAGACTTGCCAAATGCCTTTATTTGTGCTGAGGCTACTGTCCAAAAATAGGCAAATAGGATCAGGAAAGGCAAGGCAAACAACATTAAACATGTAATGATACCAATTAATGAGCGTTTGCCTCCTATTTTGGAAGATAGGAAACCGTTTCACAAACCTGCTAGGGTTGTGTTTAAACAATAAGTGCCTTCTTTCTTTTAAAGGGAAACAATCTTACTTTATTTCAGTTTACTACTTCTAGCAATGTCAGCTTCCTTAATTATTGCTATTTAATTATGTCTTAGCATTTGAACTCTTCTCATTAACCTACATCAGAGAGAGACACCTAGGATAATGCAATGGCAAAGCCAACATCTTGTGTAATTTTTTTTTCTCTCCACCCCCTCCCCAAATCTCCGGAATTCATTAAGTGAATGCGAGAGCATCTGGGCCACTTAAGTATTCGAATCATGCTGCAACATGGGTAGTGTTAGCCTGCTATGGCTCAATAAACCTCTCATTCTCCTGTTCACGGTTCATTTGAATTTTGCAGAAAACTCTGGAAAAAAAATGAGGCGTTCAAATAAAAATGGTGCAGATAATGGTAGGAGGAGATGAAGAACTCAAGCAAATGTTTACCCTAAGTACCATGTGTATGTGGTGCTGTCATCCCTCTAATTGAAAAAGGGAATGGGCTTTAGAGCAGAAACTCACAAGCCAGAGCAGCCAGGCTCTGTTCCTGTATGACCTTCAGCTGTCACTGTCATTGTCCTCTCTATTTGAAAGCAGAGTTTTTATTCTGGTAAAGTAGCAAAGCCTAATTTCTTATTTGACAAGTGCTCTAAGATCCAAGGAGGAAAGGTATAATAAAAGTGCAAAATAAAACTATATGTGGCAGTATTACTCCTGATTCTAATGGATTTTAGTAGGTTCTTTAATCCCTTTATCTACCGTGAATAGATGTATTGTCTATAAAAGAAACTTTAAGCTGTTTCACTCCACTTTGGTAACACCTTGGTAATGCAAATATGTCTTTGGAGTGTGCCTCGTGACAGTGGAAAATGAAAGTGCAGGAATAAAGTGTAATGACTGTAATGGGGATTCTTTAATGCAGTTACTGGACCTGGGTAGGACTTCAGTAGTTTCACTGTAATTCTTTGCTCTCTGCACCATGCAAACCTGATTTATGCTGCCTCTTGTCCCACCATAGTGTATTCCCAAGGTGTCCTTTGGATTACTCAGTTTTGGAATAAAACAGAGAGTATTATACCTACTGGGACCATATCTGTGAATTGATCTGAAGTTTCGCTGGGGTCTCTGTGAAAAGCAGGAGCATGATGATGTTTTCACACTGAAAATTCCTTATGGTAAGTTTGGTTGTGATAGCACTGGAAAAGGGCTGGTTGTCTTTTGTAGAGGGAGAAAGGGCAAGAGATTAAACCACAGATTTGCCTTGGCTGAATGAGAGCTCTGAGGTGCCTGGGTTGGAGACTCCAAGCTCACTCTGCAGTCAGTGCAAGGAGGCTGGAAACTGCTGAGACTGCCTGATCTCACAAAGAACTGCTTTGCTCTCTAGAGGTAGTTGACTTTTCACGTAAATACTCAAAGCCAGATGGGTTGAATCCTGGTTGAAAGTCAGGGTACAAGAAGGCACTTTGGTGCCTGGCTCTTTTACCTTCTAAATCCCATGGATTCAAAAAGGTTTCTGAGTGTCTTCTTGGATCGGTTCCTGCCTAATCTGTCCTGCAGCCTCAGGACATCCTTTGTCAGGCTTTGCTCTCCGGTATTTTTCCAGTGAACTAGAGGAGCTGTTCATTCCTCTGCCGGAGGCTACAAGCGACCTTTTTCCATGTAACATTTGTTCCCAGTGCTGGCAAAAGGGATCTCACATTAGCTTGACTGTGCTGCTTGACTTCAGGGACCAATATACAAACTTCACTACTGTCAGCACGCTGAACATATCTAAGGCTTCTACCTGTAGGAGTCAAGCTAAGTGGGAGAAGATGGTTCTCCTCTGAGTTTAGGATCTGAGGCACTGAATCTGTCTGAGATACGGTTATGGGCTGCTCGGTCATGCAGTGAAACTTCTTTGCTTCTCTTTAGGGAAAAAGAGTTCTGTTGTGCTTTTCAGTGGTCATGTCACTGGTCAGCAGTGTTCTGCTACTCCCTGCAGTGTGTGCCTGCTGTAGAAGTAGCAATCCTATTGAGACTGTCACTGTTTCATTTTGACTGCTTGTTATTTCTTGCTGAACTTGATGATGCTTTGGATATTCCAAGGACAGGTTCTGATCTGTGATCTGTGATTCTGTGACAGGTTCTTCTCCGGTCCTTAACAATTAGATCTCTGAAATAGATGCTAAATTTGTATCTTCTTTGCCATTTTCTGCCTGCATTCATTGAGGTTTGCTTTGACTCGCTCTTCCTCTCCATCCCTTGATAACTGAGCAAACCCTCCCCTCTAGAAACCTTTGACCTTCTCTCTACAGAGAGGTCTTGTCTTCCCCCAAACCGGAATGTCCAAAACCAGGCTATTTTTATTGCTTTCCTTTTGTTTAAATCTTGTATTTTTCCCTGATGTGTAGAAACAAAAAGGTTTTCTTCTTTTTTTTTTCTCCTCTTTTGTGACTGAAAGCCAGGATAGGAAAAAAGGACTAGAACCATAAGCAGTTTGAAAAATGAGACTGCTCTGTGTCACTAACTCTGCAGAACAGGTCACCAGTCAGGGACATTAGCCTCTCACTGCTTATGCTTAATGTTTCACATTTTTTATTTGTGTTTACTCTTACTTATCTGATGTAGAGACATGCATTTTTTTGACAATCACCAGCCAATAATTCCACATTTGTCAAAGAGAAAATGAGATAATCATCGCGTGGCCTGGTATTACTGGAAGGGCAGATTAGATTTGCTCAAAAACAGTAGCATTTTATGGTTACTTTTATGCTCTGTAAATAGAGGAAGAGACAGATTGAAGAGATTACGTTACAAAAAATTCCATTTCAAGTCACTGGGGAAGCAGGTAACCTTCAGAGCTGAGCTTTGCATAAGAATGCAATGGGAGGGAGTTTCTATTAACTCTGCCAACTTCTTTCAAAAAATATACTGTCTGCCTCCTTGCATCAGCCTTCCTCCTGAACTGTTTTCTCCCTGCCACCCACCTTGTCCCCTGGCAGTGCCATTAGAGATGAGCCAGTGACTTAGGGTAGTTTCTCAGCTGAGACAAGTGGTCAGAGCTCCATTGGCTTCAATGGAGCGATAACAATTTATGCTGGTTGAAGGATGCTCCCTCATGGTTTGAACCTGATCCTGTGTTTTTCTACAGTATTGGGATTTTGTTGGGTTCTCTGTAGTGACAGGGATCACTCGTGAAGTTTTCACCTGCATCCAATGTTTGAGGCTGTTCATGACCGAGTATTAATTTGTTTCAAAATGGTTCTGACTCAAAATTTGGGTAAATAGGTTTGGGTAGACAATAATTCTTTTTTCTGATGGAAAATCTGTGGACATTTTAAAACAAAAGTCATCTCTAAAATGAAAGAATCTGTCAGGATCTGGAGGAAAAGGCTGGGAAATAATTCCTTTTTGTGTATCATGCTTTTATAACCATAGGTGTCCATTGCAGACCATTACTGGAGATGAGGCAGGAGGCTAGTTGGAATTCTGTCTTATGCAAATTTTACATCAACTCAGGTTGTTATTCTTCTGGGTATATGAAAGAGTGGAAGTATTCTGTCGGTGGTGTGACAGCATATAAGGAAGAATTGAGGCTTTTATATAGAATGAAGCTCAGTGCATGTTTGTTTGTTCTTTTTGCTTCAGTGAGGTACTAGAACTGCCATTGCACAAGCACTTGATAATAGTGATCAATGAAAAAGCATTCTCTTGTGGCTATTTGCATAATTTTGAGTATATGTCAAATAAAACCAGAGATCCCCAGATACTTGTTCCTTCAAACATAAGAATTGTACTTCTCTTTGCTCCTGAGCCATCTACATGGAGAGGAGCATTTCAGGAGCGATAAATGAAATCAAACCATGGATTATCATGCTTGCCTGTACCCACCACAAAAATAAACTGAGGTAGTTAGGATGAAATAGTTGTCGAGCTCAAATGTCTGGTTGTCAAAATATCCACCAATGTTACCTTTAATAAAAGATTCATAGATTCTTTTTTCATCTATGTTTTAATTGGATTTAAATGACAATTATTTTTCATTGTTTGCTCTTCTAAATACTAAATAGAAAATAAATTTCTAAATACTACAGGTGATTGCTCGTCCCTGATTAGTAATATTTAATATATGCCTTCAAAACCTTTTAACTTATGAAATGAATCACTGTTTTTTGACACTGATCATGTACCTTGTGCAGCAAGATGAGTGAATTCCCAATCACAGGCTTATTTCATTGCTATGAGGACATCAGGTAGTGAGGCACTCTGCTGTACTGAAGGGAATGTACTCATTTTGTACATCTGTACAAAAGAGAACCCTAGATCTACTGACGTTAACGTCAGAATTATCTTTTGGTCCACAAACTTCATGCTTAAGGAGAAATGCCTGAAAGTTCTGAGAATTTAAGCAGATGAGGCCAAAGGGCAAATATGGGAAAGGGAACTGAAAGGTCAAAGCAGGTTGGTGTTTGTGTTATGACAATGATCCGGGGCTGAAGGCCTGCTTAAACCAACATCCTCTTTGCTGGTCAGCAGTGAGGAACTAGATGTTCATCCTGGTCCTTTAGAGTCTCTACTTTTGCCGAGGTTACATCATTTCAGAAACCAGAAGTGATCCTTTTGATTGTTTGTGAAATCATCTAGGTGCACAGTTGCCTGTACACCCTTAAATAAATGATCCCTCTGCAGAGTTTGCTGTCTGAATATAAGATAAGCAATGAGTCTTGTGAAAAGTCCAGAATTTATTTCTGGACTACTTTCTTCTGCTGTCTGTATTTACTCAAATAATACCTTGGCTCAGCTGCTGCTGTAGTAGGGAACTTATTATAGGTTTATAGGGGGATTGTATTGTTATCTCTCAATGATCTGTTTTGTTGTCACATAAAAGCATAACCTTTTTTTTTTTTTTTTTTTTTAAAAAAAAAAAAAAGGGGAAATTTAACTTTGCATAAGCCCTGCACATAATCAGAACAACTGCTTTTACTTATGTTTACTGTTCATCTTGTCAGCCCTAGCAGTGTCCTGTTGAGAGGCTTCCTGGTGTCAAGTGCACTCTCTTTCTTCAGTATAAATGTATTTGTAATGAACACTCACACGATAAATGCGACTCATATGATCTGTGTTCCACGGAAGAAACAAAGATTTTAGCCTCACAAAAGGAGTACTGTTAGAATTAATGTGCAGGGAATTCATGGTGGCACATTCAGAGCCTATCTCATCAAAGGAGCCAATGGGTGCCCTTCTGCCCAAATTGATGGAGTGGCTTTCATTTACCCCAACAGTGAATTTGTTTCCTACCCAGCCAGACCTAATACTTTTTGACACAAATAGATGGGAGGATCAGTCCATTAATGCAGAAGATTTAGTAGCTATTTGGTGAGTTTTTGCCATCTTTGACATTTCAGAATGGAGCTTAATGATGCAGCAGTTTAGCATAAACAACCTGACTGCATGGGGACATTTCTTTTCCTCTTTCTGCTACTTTCTCCTCCAGGCTTGGTATTCTTGGTGCGTCTGTGACTTGGGACAGTAGGGTCCCTTTTCAGGGTCTACAGGGTCTTCTGCTAAGCTTTCTTTGTGAGGCAGGAGCTCTAAAAGGGCACAGGTTAGTTTTTCAGAGCTTAAAATAATCCTGTTTCCCTGGGTCCTCAGAATATGTTGTGTTTAAATATATAAGGAAAAAAACAACAACAACAAAAAAAATTACACACTTTAATAGAAATACTTTTCCTTCATTAAATTAAATCTCTAAAGCCCAATAGCATTTTCAGTGCTTATATGAAAATGCCAGTGGGGATTTGAGATTAAAAGCGGTATTTTTGTACAAGTCAATGAAGATCTCAATAGGAAAGAACACTCTTCAAATATAAATTCCTCCAGTATCGAGAAAGACAGATTTTCTACTTAGGTCCTTGATAATGCTTCTCCCAGCCTTGTTATGAAATTCTGTTTTCACATATCTGATATAAGGCTGTTACACATTAGCTCTCCATTTAATGAAACCTTATTAACGGTGCCTTTTTTATTATAGAGATATGCCAAGCTACTCAGATTTAATTCATGTTTAATGGTAAACATGAGGTGCTGTGACCCATTTGTATGCAGCTCATGTTTTCTGTTTCTATCCAAAAATGTAGTAAATTTCATGTTAGAAAGAAAAGCATAATATATCCTCTGGTGACTTACTAGTATCATCTGGACATCATGAAAGGCCACTATATGTGTGTGATCCACAGCCAGATAAGTAGGAAAGGAATAGATTACGAAAACAAAATGTTTAAGAAAGCCATATTTTTCTTCTCCATCTGAAGCCTTCTGTCTATTCAAGCAAATAAAACCTTGAAGTCTGCATTTTTGTAGATAAAATACTGAGCGATTGGAGGTGCTGATTTCGGAAAAGTGCTTTCCAAATTTTCCCAGTAAAGAGAAAAGCATGCATGAATTGTTTTCAGTAATAAATGCATGCAGATGTAAAGTTCTTTTCCAATCAAGTATCTCAAAGTGATGTGTCAAAAAACAAAAAAATCACAGGTAACTGTTACTAGTGCTATTAAAATGATTGTAAAACTAGAGAGACAAACAAGGCCTGTAAGTACTTACAGTTCTTGTACCAAGGGACTTCCCATATTTTGGGCAAGACTTTTGATCCTGTAAGTACTGACAGAAACGAATGTTGTTGCCATTGTACTTTTACTGCTATGGTGCTAGTTTATTTTGATTCCCTTCCATTCAGCACAGTTTGAAAATGTTTGCTGAAAGTAGTGGGAGAAAGAGATGCATGTGGATTTGTGAGGGACTTGGCCAAAAGGAGAACTCTGCCTGTGGATGCAGGCATCTCCTGAACTTGGTGACGACTGAATGCGGTTTTTGAAGATCTAAACTTTGGGCTTAAATAGGATTTAGGTTATTTTAGTTGCTAAATCTGTTTTGGTTTTATTCTTGAGTGTCTTTTGAAAGGTTACTCATCAGTTTAGTGGAAGACCAACAAAAAGAACAGAGGATTTTGAACTTCAGTCCTTGTATTTCAGACAATGCTACATCACATCCTTGACAGAGGACAGTGACCTTCAAAAAGTTTTCCATTATTTTTGAAGCTTTCTGAAAATTAGGACAGTGGTTTGGGTTCAGCCTTGACAACTTCTGAAAAATCTCTTTAGGGTATAGTCCTAAATGTCAGTTTGGACATGTCTGATCTGAGAGAAAGCTGTGGTGTTTTTTTGTTGTTGGCTTTTGTTTGTTTGTTCTCTGCAATGATTTGAAAATCTGCTTGAACTTAATGTCACAAATCTTATTTTTTCCTTTCCTTGGAAACGTGCAGTTCTGCATTACACCATCGCTCTGGAAACAAAACTGCTTAAATTCACTTTGACTCATGCCTGCTGTCTGTATGGTAATACTTGTAGAACCTATCTTCCTTCTCATCAGCCACAGTTATTATAATCAACTGATCAGGAATGCAAAGATAAAGCAAATTAAGAGTAATCTATTCTCTGTTTCTCCTAAATAAGTTCATAAACTCAGAAGGCAGTCACTGCAAGTGCTGACCTAAATTTTCATTCATATTAAGCTTTTCTGTCATTTACTGGTAGTCTCTCATGAAAAGGGCCTTCATGATTAAGTCTTTCCGTTGCTGCTGTTGTTTTTCTACTTATTTGGAGTATCTATCTATTCATTTTTCTTTAGTTTGAAATCGCTCCAAATATCTCAGATGTTTTTTAATGGGAGAAGAGTGGGTAATGTAGCTTCTGTCAGAGATGTGGGTCAGACCAAGCAGGGACAGTCCTCGCAGCCTGGTGGGATGGAGATGGGGGAAGATGGGATGCAGGTGTTTTGCTGGTAGTTACACAGGTGATTTAGCAGCCTGAATTGGGTAAGCTGTTTAACCCACTTGAATTCAACACTTGAATGGGCTTGAAATTGCTTTTCTTTTACTGACAAAGGGCTGCTTGAAAAATACCTCTGCTATAGCCTGAGGGATATTCGGGAAGGATTGTACCTCTTCTGCTATTGGGGGACACTTGGCTCAAACAGACATGCATGTGGTGGTGTTGTGTTCACTGATTTGTAACTCAAGGAGGAACCCCAAGGTTGACTATTTGCTCTGAAATCTACCTTTGATAAAGGCAGGTAGTGTTGGATTCCAGGTCCGTTGAAAACCATTAGCATTCTCCTGCTGTATCACATGCAGATTTTCTTGGCTCACAAGAATAGCATTACATGGAGTATGCATCCTATATCAGCAAAAGAAATGCATGCACGCAGAGCCATAGCCAGGGTTTATAAGGCTTATTGGAAGATGTATGCACAACTCCCTCCTCCACCTCCTCTGTCCTTATTTTCAGCTGACATTTCCCCTGGCTGTGTTTTCCCTTCCTCACTTTTCTGTCCTTTCAACAGATTGGGGTGAGAAGGGTTGTTTTTACTTAAATAACTTAAAATCAGCAGTACAGTCTTTGATTTGTCACTGTCGAGTATTGGCTGACCTTTGGATCATCTGATCGTGTTTGGGGCAACTCTAAGCTCTGTTCTGTAGCCCTGGCTCAGGAATGCAAATGCCAGGTGGCAAAGATCTTTTTGATGAGGGGACATGGATTCAGCCCCCATTCAAATAGAATAGCTGAACAACCATAACTGTATCAAATGACATATTCTTCCACATTGAAAGTTCCCCTGTATTTGTCCAGGAACTTCTGTACCATACATCTGTAAACCGAGTCCCTTTGTTCACCAGTGTTATTTGGCTTTGAAGGGGATTGTGTAATGGAGTGAGGGGGAGAGCTTAATCCTCTTTGCCCCTTTTGCTTAATTTGGGTCTTCCCATTCAAATCAGAAAAAAATCAGAAATGCTTGCTAGATGCAGCAAGATGTCTGCAGAGAAAAACTTACTGCTTTTCGACAGAGGAGCCTTTTCCAGTGTAGTTGATCACTGAGTTTGGTTGTCCAAACATAGTCCCATTTAGTGTCTCAATGACTGTCTGATTCCTTGCCAACAGCGTGCACTAAGTGAGACAACACAACCGTAATCCTGTGTGGTAGGGTCCTTGCTAAGGCTAAACACACATCAAGGTTTCTGGACACGTTTTCACTGCAATCATTGCCACTTTGTTTTGAGAAACTGTTGCTGGCTTCTGTCACCTTTGCTGCTTTCGAGATTCCCAAATAGGCTGCATCAAATAAAGGTGAAGCCTAGAGTAAAACTGCGAGATGTCTTGCTGAATACCAGATCATTTTCAGGACAATGGTAAGGTAACTGAAAAGAATACTCTGGATGAAGGTGTTCTGCGTGAATCCTTTTCTAGAATCCAACCTGTGTTAGAATATCTCCACAAGATAAAGATGAGGCTGTGGGCAGTTTATGAGCTGAGAGCTTGAAGTGACATGGTCAGATTGCACAGAAGAAAATGCATTGATGCCACAGTGTCAAAGATCTTAATGAGGTTGGATGATTCATGTGGCAAAGAGGTTACTTAAAGTTCTTTGAAGTGACTTTCTTCCTCTTTTCTCCATTTTTGTGGGTCTTGTAGGGTTTGCACAGCATGTGTAGCTGGCACCCTTTGTAGAGTTGGATGGATGAATATATCAAAAATGAATCACAAGCAACAAAGTCCTAGGCTTTATGCTTCTTTGGCATTGAGTAGCACATCAAGTTCAAGCTACTTAATTAAGGAGCAGTAAACAACATGTCAGTGTAGATGGAAAGAAGGACACCATCACAGGATGTGGCATCCCTCTGTGATATCAATTACTGTCTGAATTTTTTTTTCTCCTCTTAATTTTTTAAAGTAAATATCCCCATTCTGCATACTGACTCACATTCTGTATTGATGAGAAATATAAGGCTTTAAAAAACAATTGCACTGTAGCCTCATTACTATGAAAAATCCATTACATGGAAGTCATTTGTCAAAGCCAACTGTTTAGTTGCTGTAATTTACATATTTATCAAGTTTGATTGGAATGTAATGACTTTGACTTTCTTTATTTTTTTAACCTTTCTAACCCTCTTTCCATGACGAGGGCATTTCTTTTTTTTTTTTCTTTGTGGAAAAGGGCAAAACATAATTTAATTTAGATTCATTAATAAATATATGTATTAGGTTTCAAATTTCAATATTTTATGTTGGAAATGAGTTACATTTCCATGTTCTTACATATAAATTGATGTGGGGTCTTACCAACCCATGAAGCTTTTGTCCCTACCAAGGGACCTGGCTGGCGAAGAATAGACAGCACAACACTCTGTAAATGAGATAATGAGTGTCAAGATATGCAGTTAATATTGGATCTCCATAATTCTAGTAGTTGAAGGATCAGACACGCATGGGTTTCCAGCATAATCACATGATTTATTATGGATGATTACTTTCATTTGCATCTAGTGCTGGGAGGTTTGTGACAGAGCACCAAATAGAAGCATTATATTCCCTTGAATACAGGTCTGGAGACCTTAGGGACTGCTGAGGACACTGATCCAAGCATCTTACACCCCAGTGAGCTGTTACAAGACAGGCAGGCGGAGGTGATGAGAGCTTGCTGTAGCAGCTGATACTGGGAGTTGTTAAAGCTGAGCAGTGTGTCACTGCTTGCTTGCAACTGGCCTCAAGTGAAGAAACCTCTTCCCCCTGCTACGGAAAGGCTAGAAGATATGATTCACTGGCTGTGAGAATGGCAAGTGAAGAGCAGAATGCCAGCTCTTATCTGAGCATTGAAACTTTCTCTGTAAAAAGATCATTAGGACATGCGGATTGAGCATGGTGGTGTTCCTGTATGTAGGAGTTCATTTGAAGGGGTTACCTAGTTCCTCTGGAATATTCCACTACCTGAGCAAAAGCTAAAGCAGGGCATGCAAAATTAAGGCATTTTAAAAAATATCAACACCAACAGAAGAGGCAAGTGAGAAATAGATTGAAATTCTGCAAAGGAAATTGCTGGATGAATACCAAAGAAAATATTCTCGGGTGAGACAATGGAATCATTTTCTGTAGAAATTGGGTGCTTGCCAGATGAGGATGGTCTAGATGGGCGTGAAAGGTCCTCACCAGATCAAATGTGAAAGAGAATACAGATATTTTGGTGACTAACTTTGAGACATAGTGAATATCAAACAGCAGGTGGTCAGGCACAGATATAACCAAAGTGACAAAAAATGAGCTGTGGCATCCAGATCGTCAGCCCCTTTTCTGTCCTCTGCTGCTTCACAGCATCTCCCACTTGACATTCCAATCTTTGACGTGTCCCATCCTTTAAATAAATGATGACTGAGAGTGATCCCCTTGAGCTTCAACTTGGAGTGTGTTTTTATTAATTTATTTCTTGCTGTGCTAGATTTCTCCCCCTCCTCTTTTAAAAGCTCCTTTGACTTTAATTAAAATTCTCCATAGGCTTATTGCCTTGAGAGAGAGACGGTGCATAGTATAGATTGGTTTTAACAGTTTGATGACTGGCTATGTGATACAAAGCTTGCACAGCCTTCTAGTGTGTGTGTGTATGCAGACAACAAAACAATTTTTTACATGTGCACTATGCTGTCCATTTGACTTTACTCCTGAATAATGAGACAAGAAAGTTCAATTAGAATAATTGAACTATAAAATTGTTTGAGTTGGAAGGGGCTCTTAAAGACCATCTGATCCAACTCCCCTGCAATGAACAGGTACACCTACAGCTCCATCAGGTGCTCAGAGCCCCATTCAGCCTAACTTTGAATGCCCAAAGGACAGGGCATCATCATTCTGGGCAGCTAGGTTTGGTAAGCACTTATGCATATGAAGTTAGTGGGCTGCATGCAAATATTAGAGCAGAATTCTGTCTGTGTGAGGATCTGTTCTTAGTTTGCAGAAAGGCAGGACACAAATGTAGCAGGCTGGTGCAGACTGCTGGAAGATTTTGTGTGTCCAGGTGGAATTTAAACATTTTGGTTTTGTAACAGAGAGGAAAAAGCCATCTAATAGTCTGTGAATCAAAATGGTAGCTTACTTAATTCTTGGTCCTTAATGAGAAACAAACGTGCTCACCCTCTGGGCATGCATCTCACCATTCTTCTATGAAGGAAAGGACAAGAATGTGGCAGGACTTTATCTTGCCATGCCACAGAACAGATGGTACAGGCTAAGTGCTCTTATGTGTGCAAAAGAGCTGGTAACTCAAGTTCTCATGAATGAGGAGCTGCTTTCCACCCCATCTTTGCCTTCCCCCTTACATTAAAAAGGGCTGTTTTCTTATCCTGATTTGAAACCAGTGTCTAAGATTACAGTAAAGACAGGATTGCTTTTGGGCTGCTTTAGGGACACGTATGAGTTTTGCTCTGTGGTGAGCTGAGGGCTGTCTGTATCCCCCATCTTGCTGAAATTTGAAATTTGTGTTGGGTATATAAGCCCCTCTGCTGAGCACCTTAATATTTTGGTGCTACATGCTGGGGTCTGAGTTCTAATTTCAGGCAAGCAGAGAGTAAGAAGAGAGAAGCATCTTTTTTGTCTTGCAGACTTTAGGCTCTCTCTGAAGACAGTGTTGGTGCTTCCTGGAGGTCAATGTCATGTTCTGAAGAGCAGTGTTCTTCATGAATCTCATTTCAGCAGGTTGCTTTTTATTGACTGCAAGCTCAGCTACCAAAGAACATACTGTCATAGTTCAATAAAGGCCAAAACCTTTTGCAGAACACCTTATATGTCCTGCCTGGGATCACTGCTTTCAAGTCAGGCCTTGCACACAGAAGACTTTGTTCTTCTTAACCCTGTCAGTTCCTCACCTTCTTCCCAGGGTGGGTCTGATGCAGTCAAAAGAAAAATAAGAAAAAAACAA
Organism: Centrocercus urophasianus; assembly: GCF_019232065.1. Classification (NCBI taxonomy): domain Eukaryota; kingdom Metazoa; phylum Chordata; class Aves; order Galliformes; family Phasianidae; genus Centrocercus; species Centrocercus urophasianus. Next base: position 22,249,688 of record NW_024884733.1, on the reverse strand, counting down.
CAACATCATCTGTGTCTGTACTTAAGCATGGAGTGTGCCCACTCTATTGTAACTGGTATTTTGGGAAGAATAATTCAGAACAGTTCATGATGTTCATATCAGTGTCTGAGAGGTAGAATATAGGAGGTGAACCCAGTGACAACATTGGTTGCATTGCAGCGTGCTTTGCTGGTTTCAGCCTTTGCTGGCGGAAGAAGGAAACCTTGATTATTTTTATCTTTGTTTCCTCCCAGAATGAGCCACACCTGACTTAGAACAAAATAGCTGTGTAGATATCTATGCAGCCTTGTCTATCGCTTCATACTTCTCTACTCCTTTTTTTTCCACTCCTTTTCCTGTTGAGGTCTGTTGAGGCTGTTTCTTAAGAGAAGAGTGAGGCATAGCCCCAGTGGGTATTATCCAGGCACACCTTTCCTGATCTCTACATGCTGGTCTTCTAGTTAGTCCATTCTCTAATACTTTGTTCATTGGCCTTGTGAGATTAGAAGTGCCAGCCTAGTGGATTTTGGAGCTGCATCTCCAAATAGCTGTAGATAGCCTCTTCAGCTCTCTCTTTTATTTATTTATTTTAAGGTTCCATAGTGCGAGGACGTGACTCTGCATCTAGAAACTTAGGAGAATTTTGGATAAAGCAGTACTGGGGCTCTCAGTCCTCTTCTGTGCACATGTTTCTATGCCTTTTTTTTTTTTTTTTTTTTAATTTGGAAAACTCTAAGCACTGAAGTTAATCACAGGCAAATCCACAGCAAAACTGGAACAAAGGTGTCCTGGCTGCTCCTGTAACTGCTGGACTACTCTGTGAGTGGTTGGTAATTCCCTCTTTGCTATCTTGGCTGAAATTCTGACATAAATTATTCCCTTATCTTTCAGCCCATGCATACTTGTAGCAAACAAACATAGCCTTAGCCCTCTCCACTGGAGAGAGCTGATAGAGAATTGCTTTATAACACGCCCTAGCAGTATCTTTTGAATCCCTGGATTTTAAAGACAAACTGAAAAGATACCAATGTAACTGTAGTACTGCAGGTGGAAATGTCTTCCATCTGAATATTTTATTTCTAGCCCTTTGTATAGAGTGAAAGCTGCTGGGACAGGGAGCATTTCCAGAGGGAAGATAGCTGTGAAAAGACAGAACAAGATAGGTACCAGTTAGCACTGATTCCTTCCCTAAAGATGAGGCCTGCTTCTGTGGCTGCAGGCAGCTCCTTAGTATTTCTCCCTCTCCTCACTAATGTGTGGTTGTGGAGTTCAGTTAAGTGAAGTTTGTGGAACAGCTGTAGGTCTTTATACTGTCATTCACAATAACTGGAGAAGTGCTGCTGTGTATGTAAGATACCACTTTTCTATCTGCATCTGCTGTAACATATTTAAAAAGAGATAAGTGGGATGTGTTTTGGTTTGTTCAGTTTGCAGTATGATACCCAATGCTGCAAGAAAAAAAAATGAGTATTGTAGATCAGCATCCATACATTCAAATACAGATGGGTTTGTTGTGATGCTACAGAATAGCACTGAAAGGCACCCAAGTAATATGAAGACATTTAGAAAAAGAGGGCTAGAATGATTTTTTTCCTGCTGATAAACTTTATTTTCTTGTGTCCTTCAGCTGGTATAGAACAAGCGTTTTGTGGGATTTGGGGAATGATTTCTGGGGTTCTGGGATTAGGCATCAAATTTAACAAGATGATATATAGCTTTGAGGAGACACATTTGATGTACCACTTAGCTTTCCCATAATTTACTGCCTGCCTGTGGTCTCTGGAGGGCAAGGGGTTTATCTACGCTCCAACTTGACTTTATAAATAGCAAAGCAGGAGAGGGAAAAAGAAAGTAGGCTGGGGACCTGCCTGCTAAACTGTTGTGGTATGATGGTGATGCAGGTAGGTGACATTAAATGCTACTGTCTGCATCCTTAATTATGAGTTGTCATCACCTTGGCCATTTGAGGACGATAATGTGCTGTTCATATTCTAGACTGCTATTCTTATTCATAGAACTGTATGTTCTAACGTTCAGAAGGGTATGTATAATTTAAAGACAAAACCTCAGGTTTTTTTTGGAAGTGTTTTTTTTCAGCAGAGAGGAGGAGTGAGGAAAGACGATGTAAGTGTACCTTGACTGGTTTTGCATGTGGTTAATTTTCTTTCCTCAGAAGGGTGGCAAGCTGGAAGTATCAGACCAAATAGAAAAATGGTTGCTTCCAAAACTTAATGGAGATTAAAAACAAACAAGGGGGTCTGTGAGGTAAGGAGAATCTTGCCCCACAATCATTTGCCATTTCTGATTTGCAAATAGCTTTGCAGTGTCATTTGATCTGTGCTTCAGCACAATTTTTACCAGGAGACATTTCTGGCCTTTTCCTTTACAGTCAGATCCCTTTCCTGGGCTATTAGGTTAAAAATGCAGTCAAGTATTAACATCAAAATTGTTTATGTAACCTCCTGCTGCATGGAACCCCTCCAAAATACCTTGCAATTGAGGGAGGGAAGGGGCAGGAAAGCAAAAGCTGGATGGAAATAGTACCTGCTCTGGGATTTAAATACAGAATCACACAGAATGGCCAGGGTTGGAAGGGACCTCAAGGATCTTGAATATCCAACCCCCTGCCACATGCAGGGCTACCAACCTCCACACTCAACGCTAGACCAGGCTGCCCAGGGCCCCATCCAACCTGGCCTTTGAATACCTCTAGGGACAGGGCATCCACAACTTCTCTGGGCAGCCTGTTCCATCCAGCACCTCACCACTCTCAAAGTAAAGAACTTAATGGGTCAACTCATTTCAGTATAGAAGTTAGTCTGTTGATATATGCCTGTCTAGTTAAACTGTCACTGATGTTCACTTAGCTGCATTTCAGCAGAAGTTGTTGGCTGTTAAAGATTCCTGAAAGGCATTGTTACAAAGGACTTGAAGGAGGAATAAAGAACTAGCTAGGAAAGGAGACCATTCACGTATTACACTTTCAGATTCCTGGGTGGCACTGAAATGTGTCGATAACTCATTCAACAACTACCTTCCAAACATTCTGAGCCTCTCATTCCTACTCCACCCCTGTGTTTGTCCCTGTAGGATGCTCGCATATAGCACAACCCTAAACGTTCCTTTCTCCCTTTTGGTTGGAGTATATTTAATTTGCTTTAAGCAGGAGCAAACCTAAATCTCATGGTCTCTGAATAAGGAGCAGTTATGGAGGGGGAATACAATGAATGTCTTAATCCTGTGTCACCCTGCCTTTGAGACACTGTGTTACATTAAATTGATTTTGCAAATGAAAGCTAAAAGCTAAGCAAAAGCCCCCAATCTATTTTGCCTAAAGATGATTTTAGTGCTCTTTATGTTCCCCTAAATGACAAACCAATTTGTTACCTGCCTACATAAACATTTGCCTATATTAGCACCAGAAATGTTTTATTTTTATTAGCCCAAACTTTATCTTTTTATGAAGACACAAGGGCCCAGTAAAATTAGTGTGCAAATATAATACCCAATTTGCATTTTTCTATGGTCAGCAGAAAAGCTGAGCAAAATCAATTTGATATTAGGTCAGCATATACATCAATAAAGCATACATGCACACAGGACCATTGTAATGGTTCCTGTAATTTCTATGCTGCCAGAGTAGAGAGATTAAATAATATTAAATGCTCCAAAATAGCTTTGCTTTTAAGAGGGATGTAAAAAGAGAAAGAAGAGAGACTTTGGTATAAAATGGGCAATAAAGGATAATAGTTGCACAATCTCCAACTTTAAAACATTGTGACAATGATCTCAGAAGCAGGCTTCCTGCTAAAAGGCCCCAGTTCAGCAAAGCTCTTTTGCCAACACTTACATTTAAGCCCATTTTTAAACACAATAGAAGTCTGTCAAACTAAATCATGTATTTAAGCACCTGACAGAGTCAGGGCCAGAGCCTGAATGAAAATCTGGAACTTGAGAGGATTGGATCCAGTTTAGAGCATGCCAAGCAAGACCATTGCTGGGTAGAATCCAAGCACAAGGGGGGCTTTGAACAAAACTCCTCTGTGCTCTACATGGGAATACTTAAACATGGTGGAAGGTGAAGAGAGGCAGTAAGGGCATCTTGAAGACATGCTTCCCCAGCACACAGCTGACCTCCTGTGGGTTCTTCTGCAAGGCACTTGAGATCCCGCCTATGCCCCTTCCAGGACAAGGGGACTCAGAATAGGCATCTGACTTTTAGAAACTGTAATGTAGTCTTTGCTTATTTCTGTGGTATGAAAGGCATCTGTTTTACCTGCTTAGTTTCTCTGCACAGCCTATGTGAGTCTTAAGAAAGAGGATGCTGGGAAGTGGCCTGCAATCCAACTACAAGCCGGCAAGAAGAGCTTGTGTTTATTTGACTCCACCTTGTCCAGTGAGATTTAGTAGGCACCTAAAATGACATTCTTTTACAACATGTGTTGCTGAGATGTGCGCTCCTACTTGAAATGACATCTGTGACCAGAAGTAACAAGAACAAATGGCATTAGGTGCTAATCTGTTCCCTTGGGAAAAGCCAGAGTACAGTTAAGGCTGCCTGGATTTGATTTGCTAAAGCAGTTTAACGTGGCGGAGACTAGACAGCCAGGACAGCAATGACATCAGTGTTTGCTTTAACGCAGATGTTGTAGCTCTGTTGGACACAGACAAGGCGAGACAGCGCAGGGAAGTGTAATGCAATAGAGTTCTTTTCATTTCCTCTGTGAAGTCTTCAGCTCACGGGGTTTTGAATACAAAATGCTGGCAACAGCCCACCTCATAGTTCAAAACACCTGAGAAAGGAAGGCAATGTGGAATCTGTTTTGCCAATAGATAAAGAAGCAAATTGTTTAGGTCTCAGTCAAATTCTTCAGGCAAGGCAAATACAGTTAATGGTGACTGCAGTGGTAGACTTCAGATGGGAAGGAAGATGTTTAGCTCAGTCTTCAACATACCTGCTAGAAGTAAGAGTAGAAAATAATTCCAGAAATTGATAAGTTTTTTTTCCTTGGAAAATTTTTTACATCTGGTATTTTAAAAGATCTGTTGCTATGGTAGCTGTTGGGGCATGAGGTACCACAGCAAAATATATTCTCTCCATTTGTGAAGTTGGATAATTCATGGCTAAGTGGGTCTGTAGTTTAGGTTTTGGCAGCTACTGAGAAAAGGTACCCATCTGACCGTTTTTATTACAAATTCCATTGGTCTCTTCCATCCTGATGTAGAAAAGATGCTTCAACTAAAAGATTTTTAGTTGAATGTTAAAATGTGAGATAGTGATTTGTAGCTGTATCTATTGCTGGTTTTACTGGGTTAGCCTTGGCTAAAGCCTTGGCACACTCCCACCCAGCTGCACTGAGTGGGACAGGAGAAAATGAGATGAAAAAGTTTGTGGGTTGAGATAGAGATAGGAATCTCACTTACCTATTATCCTCATAAGCAAATTAATTTGACTGGGAAGGAAATTAGTTTAACTTCCATTTGAAATAATCTCAGGTAGTGAGAAACCAAGACTACAATTAAAACGCCTCATCTTCCCTGGAAAACTCCACTTGTCACCATAGGCTTCCTTTCCTGCTCGTTAAAGTTGGTTTGCTGATGCATCTCCTTCTTCCCACGCTACTCAGTGTTAATGCAAATGATGCGGAGTGGTCATCAGCTTCTAGCTGATGGTGTTGTATTCCCTTTTACTGCCTCCCACTTCTTTTCTGCAGACAGAATTGACCCCACATCTGCTATGTTTGTCAGAGACATTTCTTTCTTACATTTCTTTGCCTCTGGGGCTCTGAAATGCCAGAGTGGTGAAGTTGGAGTATGAAAGAATGAATGACTGGATAAGTTGCGGGGTAAGCTGCTGTAGAACATTTAGAAGGGCTGAGGAAATAAATGCCCCACGGAGATCTGTTGTCCCATTGCCTCCAGAGAACAATCAAAACCAACCAAAATGTATTGATTATTTCTGTGATTTTGTTAGATATGAAAGCTGTAAAAACTGAGATGAGAGAACTGAACATTTATAAGAACCAGGACTTTTTTTTTTTTTTTTTTTAAATCAGAAAAACAACCAACCAGAAAATCGTGAGGTGATCTCAGTCCCCAGATATCTTTCTATGTTTGGATATGCATGTAACGCATATACCTGATTTAATTATTTTGTTTTTTTTAAAAGCTTGGATTTAGTTTTCAGTTGCCTTTCAATGTAAAAACTATTTCACAGCAGAGATTTAAATTGAATCCTGCTGTGTCCAGTACTTCCCCTGCTGTGTGTGTTCAGATCTAGGAAAGATACTAACTGAGGTCCTGACCTCTTATGGTCCTTAAAATCCCCAAAACCACTTTGAAGAGGCATAACTTTTATTTCCTGTTTGTTGAATGCTATCACTGCACAGAGGGAACACACTGTGTGACCCAACCTGTTTACAACTAAGCAAATGGCCAAAGCAGTGTGGTTTAAAGATGGTAGCAATTAAGTGCTCAATTAGCCACCTTTTATGGTCCACCTCAGAGGTCCTTGCTATTTAATGTAATAGGGCAAGTCATTTCCTTAATGCAATTCACGTAGTTATTGTCTCACCCCAGTTTACTTCTAATCTCTCTTCCGTACTTCGATATTCCTTAGTATCTCTTTTCATCAGAGCAGATGAGGACCCAAACAGAAGAGGAAAGATCCCTCATAGCAAAGCCCGTGGTAATGAATGTAATTGGTTAGCACTTCACCATGCTTTGGTGCTGCTAAGGCTTGCATCAAGTGTTAGGCAGGGTTCAATTGGCTTTACGATGTGAATGGACCCCTACTGCTCTTGTTGCCCCAGGGGGTATTTATCACAAGTGAGAGAGCAATTACAGTGCAGTTAAACTCCCTGTAGTAAATCTTGTTTTATAAAAGGAGAGCTAACTTTGTTGTTGCAGGTTTGGCTTGCGTGTCATTAGATTTGCAGCCCTTGTGCAGTCTGCTGCTGTGGCCTGGTACGGAGACCCAGTGACGCTGCCTACTTTAATTATAGATTGTGCTTATTTATAATGTATGACCAATTTTAATAAAAGGATATGCTTTAATATTAATGTTCCTTTGTGTCCTACATATGGAACCCAGTTTAAGGATCTTTTGTCTCTCTTTTTCCTTCTGCCACCTGCCACTCTGCTGCAGCGAACCTGCGCCCAGGTGCTGAACAGAAAGTGGTGTTCATCACTGCACGAGTCCATCCTGGGGAAACGCCTTCTTCCTTCGTGTGCCAAGGTGAGTGCCTACAACACCGTGGTTTTGTAAGAAATGGGAATACCAGATTGGGTTTCCTACAGATTCACTTGTTGGATTTGCCTAAGTTTGTTGGTCTGATAGAAGGCTGAGTTCACGTGATGTTTTTTCCCATAATGGAGATAGTAGGGAGTCTGTCACCTCTACCCAGGGATCAGTGAGAATATATCAATCCTGAGATTTGTGAATGTTTGCTGAATTTGGTCAAAACTGAACAGTGGGCTCTGAGATTATTCAGGATTTTTTGACAGTTCAAGATCCATACATGTAATATGATGTCATAAGGCTCCTTCCTGTAGGGAAAAAATGATGGAAAAATTCCGGTTCTCAGTTGAGTGATCATTTTTCTCACTATCTACTATCTTCAGCATCTTTTCTGCTGTGAAGCAGTGGCTCTAGTTCTCCAGTGTAATTCTAAGAGGCCTCTATTTGTCTGAAGCTGCTGCTCTGAGAAGCACAGCTCCCAGTGGCTGACAGCTGTTCCCTGCACAAAGCATTCCTGCTAAAAATAGAAAGCAAATTACCCAGCTCATATTTGTAAAGAGCTGTAAATCCCAGGCTTGTGGGTACAAATAAATAAATAATCCTGGCATGTGTTCGTATAGCTTCATTGTATAGCTTCATTGCTGAAATATTGTACTTATGGTATGTGACTTTTCACGGTGGTAAATTGTTGGTGGTTTAAATCAATGCAACTTCCCTGAAACCAAGGGAATGTGTTAATTTACTACATCAGCTCGGATATGGCCCTGCCTAACCAATGAGTTGCATCAATCAAGCTTACGCAGAGCTTATTACATTGGCTGCTCGTAATGCTGCAGATTGGTTTGCAACTGGTCCTATTGGTACCTAAGGACCTCAGTAGGGAAGGTCTGGCATGGCTTCTTGGTCTTCTCTGTATGTTTCTCATATTGGCCAAGTCCCATATCTGGCATTTCTCTGAGGCAGAAGGTCAACAGCTGTCACTTCTACTGTCCTAGCCCAATGGGCTACGGCAGTACCAAGCCTCTTCTCAGAAAAAGGTAAAACACTTTCTTTTAGAGATCAGACCTCCATAGCGAGTGCAGGGGAACTCAGAGTTTTCCGTATCCTATGGTAGCATAGTCAATGTAGAGCATTATAGTACACATGGTGTTTTGTTAATGAATATGGATTTTTAATTGGATGCTTTGATTCTGTTCATGGCTGCTGGCAGAGCCCTGCGAAATGAGGGCTGAGGCATGCTGCTGAGGTGGTGTTTTGTAAGTGATATTATTTTGATAATGGAGAGTTTATACAAAAAGAGGGGGGAAAAAAGGATGTGAAAAAGCGGGTGGCAAATTTAGCCTGATGAAACAACTGGATGGAAGTCATGCTCTGATTGTCTGAGAAAAACTTTGCATTTTACAGGAAAATTAAAACAAAAAGAGAGGGGGAATGTAAGAAGAGAGGAGGGGTCAGTCTTGGAGGAGCACATTAGAAACTTGCTGTGACTGCAGTTATAATGCACGCTTCACTCACTTGGAAATGCACAGATCTGAAGGCACTGAACTCCACTGTGCATCGAGCCATTCTGCCCAGTGCAGATGAAGCTGCCTTGTGTGTATAATTAGTGTCAAGACAAGTAGAAATGGCAAACATTTCAAGGCTGTTGCTGCGTAGTTTCTAGCATTGCCAGATGTGAAATTGGGTGCTTGCTCCATCTTTGAAAACTTTTGCGTGGTAGGGTCAAAAGAAGGGATGAAAAGGATCCCTTGGGCAGTCAAGTGAAGGCATAATAAGGAATTTTATTTCTGGAGTCCTGGGAGGAATTTTGGCAGAGTTAGATACTGCAGATTTAATATCCAAATGCAAGCCCAGTCAGTGTGTATGGAACAAGTCAGGATTTTTTTCCTCGGTAGAGAGATTTCTTCTCGAATGCTTGATTATACTCACCACCTGAAGTATTAAGATATGGAAGCTAATCCCAAAGATTCCCCAGGTGCAAGCAGCATCTTATATACGGAAGAGCAATATTTTGACTGCCTGGGCCTGGATAATCAGCCAACAGAGGAATCAATGATAAGTTACAAGCTTTCATTTTTCATTCTTCTATTTTGTTCTGAATATTTTATTCAGTTCTGGGTCTGTTGTCTTTTTAAAGGCACTAAGCTCGTAACTAACTCCTTACCTGTCTTTGGGCTAGCTACATCTCTTCCTGCTCTCTAATGTAGCATCTGCACCAATTTCCTAGGGCCTGACACCACTATACTCTTACAGCTTCCACTGTCTGTTTAGGCAAGATGCCCTGAGAAGAAAGTTAAATAACCTTGATGCATCAGTACGTACTTGGTCCTGACTGTGGATCTTTTGTCTTCCACCTTATCCACATGTGGAAAACCTAAACAAGAATATTTGTGTACCTCTGGGAAAAGACCATAAATACCTCTTTCCATTCCGAGCTGTATTGTTTGGGTCATCCCTCTTCATACTCCATACTGAGGAATCCACCGTAAACTGGGATTTTGATGAAAATGCTCCTCATTCATGTACATGTGAGAATGTTGTAAACTCAGATGCAAGCGCTATTCTCCTTTCTGCTGTGGAATGCTAGCAGCAGTAGCCAGACTTCCTTAGAATCATTAAACACCTCGTCCAGCAGTTAAAAACAAGTGCCATAATATTTCACACATGGTGCAGCTGCTGAGCTGTAGCTCTCTTCATTAAAAGGCAGACAAAACCCCAAAGGGCCTCTTCACAGAAAGATGGATTACGAACTTTTGTTTCTGTTTTGGTCTTTTAAGAGTTATTACAGTGCTTCAGGTCAGCCTTTTTAGGACATTTTTCTGATAGTTCTTAACTGCTTGTTGTGAAGTTCGAGGTCAGAGATGGAGAGTTAGTCAACAGAGAATGCATCGCATGAGTACCCGTTACATCCAAAAGTTGGGCAGTGCTCTCCTCCTCAGGCTGTGACACTCATCGTGAGCATTGATGCTTGTCATGTTTGGGGATGAGAAAGTAGGAATAGGGTCTAGGATGTAAAGGGTTCTGTTTTCAGTTTACTCTTATGAACGTTTTCTAACAGACTAGAGTCGCTGCTGCTACTGGAGAGTTTTTGTCATTTAAAAAAATAAAAGTGAATTCATTTTACGACTTGAATTAATCTCTTGTGGGCTGTTCAGATTTCTGAGAGGTTTTAATTATGATTTTAAATCTTTTTTTTTTTTTTTTTTTGTACCTCTCTTAAAAAGTGAAAAAACTGTTCCCCTCTGTTTCTCCAAAGGAAAAAAAAAAAGTATTTTTGTTTCAGAAAATATTTTATGTAAAAAATATATGCTACTTACTGTCTTAGTTTCACATTGCACTTCTAGGACAAGCATCTTAAGTAAGTAGATAGATACTTCTATCTTACAGATGGGACCAAATAATGTCTATATACACATGCAATATGCACGTGCGTGCAAAATCTGTCTACGAGTTCCTACCCTCTAATAGCTGATGTTTAGACAGCTTTCCAAAGGCTAATTTCATTTAAGATCTGGCAATAAGAGTATTTTTTTTCCCAGTGTTCTTAGCCTTATTTTCCTTCCTTTGCCTGCTAGATTTTCTTTGTGGGAGGCCGCAAATGCACGTGGAGTGTTCTAGGAGATTTGTTGGCTAGCATGTTGAAATTTGTTCTGTATGCCTTGGCTTTTGCAAGTCTAGCACCTGCAGCTCTAGCAACTCTAGATGTAGTTAGGCATGGACTGGTCCTCATAGGCTCAGCATCTCTTGTTAGAATGGGAACTATCTGTTGTCTTCGTAATATGTTTGCCAGTGTGATGTTCATAATGCCACTTAAATGTAGAAATAAAATATGGTCCTATAAGCATTTACTCTAAATAAAGTTTGCTGAGCTGGGAGCCTAGAATGGAAAACCCAGTGCTATAGAGATGGCAGAGGGATCCCACAGCCGGGCTTGCAGATGCAGAGCATCTTGTACTAAATGCAGTTTGACCTGAAGCTGACCTTGAAGATTATGGGCTGAACAGGGAGCAGCCATTAAAAAGAAAATGTAAGGAAAACAGGCACCTGGGACTCTTATCCATAAGAAATGGAGCAAAAATGACTTTTCAATCAATCTCTTTTCATTACCGCTGTTTAAATGGATGCTCCCTCTAGCTTCAGCTTAAATCAGATGATATGAAATGAAAAACCAGACTACACTGGTCAGTGTCTTTTGGTTTTCAGTTAACATTCTTTGTCTGTTTTTTATCCCCACTCTCTTCCCACTAGAGGGCAGGAAAAAAAAAAAAACCCTGACGTTTGTACAAATTTTAATTCTATATTTAAACAATGGGATAGAAGGGGGCAGACTGCCTGAAAGCAGTGTTTCCACCAACTGTTTCTGCTGTTGTAGAATAACTCACCAGGCTGGTGGGTTATTGAGCTTGCACTCTACATGACTAAGGTGCTATTTCCCCCTTAGTGTGCTACAAAGGATTTTATTTCAGGACAGATTCAAAATATTCTTTTATCTCTTATTTATTTGTTTGTTTATATATTTCTGGAGGATCCCTGAAGGAATTAACAGAAGAGTAAAGTTGCTGCAACAGAACTGAGATTTCCCTTCCCTTCCCTTCCCTTCCCTTCCCTTCCCTTCCCTTCTCTTTTTTTCTTTTTTCTTTCTTTCCTTTCTGGCAGACACATTGCAAATGTGTAGAGTCTTTCAGGAACTTGTTGCTTCTGCTTGGAATTTCTACTGAACTTTGTCGTTCATTATGAAGAAATAAGAAAAATAAACCGCACCTCGATTAAAAATTGCTTTTCTGCTTCCTTCACTAAGCATAAATCTTAGAGCATTAAGAGTGTAAGTGATAGCTGAAAGACAGGACATGGCATGTTTTAAATACAAGAGTATCTGCAGCTAATGAAGCCTTTACACATGAAAAGAACCTTTCTGAATTAACACAGGTGATAATCTTGCTTATCAGTTTCTAGAGGATAAATTTCACCTAGAAAAATGGAACTGTGTTCCATAGGTATTGGTATAGAATGCTTTGGTTCTAGAAGCCGTGCTGGAGGAAAATGCTGAGCCCAAAAAGTGCCTTTTGTAGTAGTGATAGGATCCTCAGGGCTTGAGGGCACTGTCTGCTGGACTTTACCTAAGGCTGAATTTGTGTTAGAATACATGCTTGCTTTTTGTCAATTCTAACCATTCTATGTACTTTATTTGTTGTACTTTTCATTTTAGCAAGCTAGATCTTCATTTCTCAGCTGTATTTCCTAGCAGTGGAAAAAAAAAACCAACATAGAATTCCGTAGAATACATGAATTTTACATAAACATGTTTGTCATACTAATGTCAGGTTTCAGTTCTGTCTTCTCTGCTAACTGAAAGCAGATGAAAGCAAATGCTTACACTATGCTGGTTACATCTAGGCTCAAAGAAGTGAATATTTCCGTATGTATCACGACATAGCTTGTGATTCATCTCAGTGCAGGAGGGTGCTCTGCTCTGGCCATGCTGCAGCTCTCAGACAAAAGACTGCCCTTTGTGGTACCTTTGCCAGTGTTTCAGCTTGCTGACTGCATTTCTGTTACTGAAGAGAATGGAACTAAATAGAAGCTCCTCCTTAAAGGGCTTCATACTGTCTTCCTGACACAAAAGTACAAAAATGCTGAGCTTCCATTCCTTTTCAGTATTCACTTGTATCCCTTGCAAACCTCCTCTCCCAGCTGCAATACATAGGAAAATGCATCTGCCATTTCTGCCATTGCAGAGTGCCATCCCAGAGGTGACTGCTCTTAGTTAAGAGGAAAAAAAAAAAAAAAAAAGAAAACTCTTTCTATGAAATGAATGGCATCCTGCGTACAAAAGATATTATGCATATGTTGTGGTGGGAGTGGATGGAAGCACTTTGTTAATTTGCCACAGCTTAGCACTTAGAAGCAATGAGGGAGCATGGCAAACAGAAGCTGCAGTTCATGGTCTCTTTTATAGGGGTTCAGGAAACCTAATGATGAGAAGCAGACAAAGACAACAGAATTCAACAGTCCAACCATAAAATGAGCTGCAGGGCTCTCTTAAAGTTGCTAGAACTGCATTCATCCTTCTCACTAGGACTTTTTTTTCCCTCTAAGTGCACAGCTCCTAAGCTTTAATACAAAGGGAAATGCTCTCCTTGACTTTTAAAGCAACACGAAAAACACTATTGTCTGTCCCTTGTAAATCTCCTGGATGGGATTTTAGTGTGAAGTATCCCAGGGGAGGGAGGTTGTTCTGAGAATATAAAGCGTCCATATTGGAGTAACAGAAATAAAAGCTCCTCTTAAAAATGTTGATGTAAATAGGCCATAAGAAGAATTTCTGTTACCCAAAGTGATATTAGGTATTACAAGATAGCATGTCTGAATCAAATTGCTGTGGTCTCAGGCAGGCGTGAGAGGTTACACAACTGGTTTCCTGAGCTGGAGGAAATTTATAAGGAGGTTAAATTTTTCTGGCTCTGTAGTTTTGTTATTCACTCTTACTGTTCACTCTTGGTATCCCTTCAGAAGCATTGGGATGGTGAAGCTGGGCTCAGCGGACAGGTTCACCCCGTGAGCCTAGACCTGCATGCTCACTTTGCATCTTCTGTAGTAGGAGTGGACTGGTCTTAATTCTTCATCCCTAGGATAACAAGATCAGCTTTGCCTACCCAGCTAAGAAATGTCAAGTGGTTTTGTTTGATTCAGTTTGCTCTTTGCCCAGGGCAGGCATTTGACTACCTCTGCTTTACTAATCCTCTTTACAGTAATCAGAGTTAAAGGAGCCCTTGGTCTTCAAGAGAGAATTGAGAAAGGCTTCACTGCACAACAGCAGGCAAATTTGCTTTGTCTCCGGGTGGGTTGCCCAATTAATCTCTTAAATACACTGGTTTTGCAATGTTTTTTCACTGCTCATAATTGTGACTAACCTTGAAGATTATTTCCTCCCACCCCTAACTAATCCACCTCTAAGCTAGAGCACGTCATCTTTGTAACAGTACACTGTGACACTTGGTTGGTGTCTGAGGACAGGAAGAAGAGAAAATACTGATATAGCTGAAATTCATGGTCACTTAGCTCCCCTTAATGTGGTCTGTTTTTCAGCTGAAAACTGAAATCCAGGTGGGTATTGAAGATGTTTGTCTCTTCCCAGTAATCAGTTAGATCGAGGCCATTTCACGTGCATATAGCTCTGAATAGCTTTGGGCAGCTCTTCTGGGGAGTGGTATTATGCTCATGTTGTGTAGCTTCTCTGGGCCTCATCGAGAGAGCAGGCCTGTAGGAGGTACTTGGTTTATGGCCAAGAGCATCCATTGCACTGTGCACATAGCTTTCCCCAAGGAGCTTGGCTTCCCTGGGTCACATGGTGCTGGTGGATCAGGTGCTAATGGGGAAATCTTGAAGTCCTGCCCAAGTGGAGTTAGACCAGAGCATGAATATGCAAACATCAGAACAGGGCTGTAAAAAAACAAGAAGTTGAGTGTTGTCTTTAGATCCCACCTGTGTGGCTCTGTTGTCAATGAAAAAGCAATGGCTCACAGTGATTAATTGTCATTAATTTCAAGGAGTCTATGCTGTGAGCTGAAGCCCTTTCTGTAAGGGCAACAGTGAGATATGTACTGATCAAGCTGCAGGTGTTGTAGCAGCATGTCTGGTTTCACAATTAGCTCTCTTCTTGTTTTCACACTTTTCTTTAAGCCTTTTCTTTCTCCTTCAGTAGCATCCAAGCTCTTCCTCACAACTGATATTAATCTTGCTAGTCTATCGTTTCTAGCTTTGTCTTCTGACCCTTTGTTCCTTGCCTGCCTTGACTCAGTTCAACTGAATTGATTTTTGTTTTCATTTTGTTTTCAGTTCCTTTGTCTCAGAGATGCCCTGTGCTTGCCTTCCTTATCCTTTTGCCTCTGCAGTAGCTGCTGCTCTAAGGAGCCTGCATTCATGTGTGGCTAGGACTTGGCTGCTGAAAACTTTTCTTTGACATGAGGGCACCTGGATGAAATTCTTCCTTTGCCCCTGAATAGTTTGCTCACCTGTTTTGTGTGTGTCAGAGTATTGTGTACACATTTATAAAGAGTCTCCTTGACTTCTGCCGCTTAAATCTCCTTCGGAGGGCAAGTAGAAGGGACTCATGATGAAAGCAAGTTCCTCCCTGAGAGAACAGCACCTTTGCTGAGGTCATCTTTGCTCTTTCAATGTGGTCCTGGTTTGCACTCTAAGGTTTGAGAGAAGGGGGTAACGGGGCACATGCTCCAGCCCAAAGTAGACGTACGTGCCTTACCAGTCGTGCTTAATGTTATCTTGAAAGAAATATAATTGTGCAAGTTGTTTTGATGGATAATACTTGGACAAAATTCTATTAAATGCTTTATAGACAATGAATTAGAACGTGGGTTTGGGATCATAGAATCTTAGAATCACCGAGGTTGTACAAGACCTCCAAAATCATCTAATTCAACCATCCACTTACTGCCAATATTTCCTCACTAAACCATGTCCATTGGTACAACATCTAAACATTTCTTGTATACCTCCAGGAGTAGTGACACAACCACCTTCCTGAAAGTCACCTTGCCCAGGAAAATTGGGCCCTTAGAGATAGGAATGGCTGCTAAGTAACCATTTCCAGATGTGCCCCATGGTGCCAAGCTCAAGGGTCTGGTATCTTATTACCCCTTGCTGAGCATGTAATACAATCTATTCATCTGTCCTCTGACATAGAGATTAGTTTTAATATTTGCTTTTTCTTTATGTAGTAAATGATTGGAGATAGCTGAAAAGCTAGTTAATTTTTTTAATTCCACAGTTTTTCATAGAATGCTTTATTAGTAATACTGTGAAAACTCACTTTTGTATTTTTTTTTTTTTTTTAATCTTGTATTCTTGTCTCCCTTCCCACATTTTTGTCACTTTATCACTGAGGGAAGAAAATATGAAGGGGAGAGGGGTTGGGAAGGGAAAGAAAGAAAAAAAAAATCAACTATTGATTTGTTTCACAGTTAAAAAAGGGAAGAAAGGAAAAACATGTAGGACTTCTTTATGACAAAAACATTTGCTTCCAAAGTTAGAAGAAAAATCCAATTTTGAGCCAGCACACAAAATATTTAAAAAGTTGAGTCCTGCCTTATGTTACGGTCAAACATAAGCCAGGTTTTTGTGTCACTGCAAAACAGATACATTATGAATAATAACAGTATAGCGAGTCATGACACCAAAGTAAGAACAGGAGGATGCAGTTTCCTTGCTGCAAAACAAGCCAGTCAGGCCTTTTGAGCTTTGAGCAAAACCTGGTCTAGTGTGAGGTGTCCCTACCTATAGTAGGGGAGCTGGAACTCAATGGTTTTAAAGGTCCCTTCCAACCCAAACCATTCTATGAGTCTGTGATCTGTCAAATGGTGGCAAAATTGAAGAGTGGAGCTGCAAAAATACCTTCTCCCAAGAGATGGTACAAGAGTACCATGCTTTTAAAGTTATGTCTGTCTTCTTCTGGGAAGGAGTGGGGAATAGCAAGCTCTGCTCTCCTGGGTGAGAACTAGAATCCCTTGGAAATTAACTTGTAATTCACTGCAGGCAGGTTGGCTGCTCTGCATTGGATCCAGCAGCTGCTGTAAGTGGCTTTGAAATAAAACTTTACTCCACACTGCTCATGTTAGTTTGAGGTCTCAGCTTGCCTGGTGTTTTCAGTGGCACTCCTTCCCTTCTGATTCCCTTCTGATGCCTCTGATTTATTTTTTTTCTTCTTCTTCATGACAATTTCCCTGGAGGCTAAGGATAAGAGCAAAATAGCACCTTGACATTAGTTTATGTGGTCATAGTGTCGCTGGAGTCTAAACCCATTGCTGCTAAGTGCTTGGGGAGAGGTTCTGTCTGAGGGCTTGCTGGCACTTGAGAGTTCATTTGCATCGAGGCAGGCTGTAAATGTAGAGTGCGGTAGATTATTTCTTGAGAAATTCTTATTCTGGAACAAGAGCATCTTATTATTCCTACTTAGTTTAATATGCTTCAAAGTAGATTCTGCAATAAAAATGTCTCCAAACAGAGTTCCTAAGGAAATGTTTTCTTCCTGAAGCAGCAACAACAAAGCTCCTCAGTCTTAGAGAAGCCCTGAGAGTTATATCTTGCTAACTTCTTCCCTAGTGCTCTTCAGATGGAAATGTGTACTCCTTACCTGCCTGGAGAATTTTACCTCTTCATGCAGAGATGCTCATGGCAGACCTACTCACGTGAGGACAGTTTGCTCTCTGAACATTCCATCTTCATTGTTAATTACCGTCAACTTCAGGATATTCAGTGCAGCTTCATTTTCACAACAAGGCTTTCTTTGGAGGGGAGGTGGGGGCTTACAAATTATTCTGCTGCTTAGCAGCCAGGAGCTCATCTTAGCTCATAGAGAGTGGCCCTCATTTATTTCTGTAGGGCTTATTCTTGCCTGGATACCATGCACTATAGATAAAAAGAGATCCCTCTCCACTGGTGAGGAGTAAAGCAAAGCTGTTGCAGTATTGTTTTTTTTTTTTTTTTCTTTTTTCTTTTTTCTTTTTTTTAAATAAAGATTAAAATCACAGAAAAAAAGCATTTTCTTCCTGGAGCCTGGTGTAAGCAGCTATCCAACAAGTCCCCTCCAGCAGCTCTGGAAGCAGCCTGAGGATGTACATCTTTCATCTTGAATTCAAGGCAAGAAAATTCAGATGCAGCCAGCAATTTCTTGGCCATCATATCTTCCCAGAGGATTAGGATTTTGTTGAATAAATCTCTCTCTTGTTTTTTTCCTTCAGTCTGGTCAGCCCATGAGTCACCCAGAAGTAGTTCAGATATTTCACACAGTCCCTACTTTCATTGTCTGCAGAGACTGAAGTTACAGACTTCGCCATGCATGTAAGACTTCTGTTTCATCTCAGTTTAGATCAGAATTGCTGTGCCTACCACCGACTCATGTGTATCAAGGGGGGAAATATTTGCAGGCCTACTTTTCTTTCACTATTGGTTTTACCAATGTGGCACTCTCAGATGTTTTTCTGTAGTGCAACCCCCCAGAAGGTAGAGTGCTGGCACTAGATTCAGGAGGAAGGTAGCCATATCTTGCGAAGAGTGAGGTCAGCTGTGATGCTGATTCCCCTTTTATGTTTCTTGTGACCAGAAGCAACCACAGGGAAGTGTAAAGTAACTCTTTATTGAATCAGCAGGTCTTCTCTTTTTGTTTTCAGAATTTAATAGGTGTCCATTTTAGAGGTACCTATTAGGTTTCATTGGGTGACAAGAGAAATGCACAGTGCCCGTGGACTTTGTTCTGCCCCACTTGACTTCAGGAGTCTTACAAGTGACTTTGCCTGGGTGGAAACAGATGGGCTGCCTTGCACCTTTTTAGCTGTTTTTTTTATAGAAGGACTGGAAAATCCAATAAAAGTGAAGTGATATGCACTGCAAACCTAGTAGAGTAGAAATCAATGAGGCAACCAAAAGGTGCCATTATAGATGATTTAGTGTAAGTATTCATGTCAACAATAATAGAAAGTGATCACTTATCCCTAGAGGGGGAAGGAGGGCAAAAAACCTCACAGGTTTTCTGTGGAGGAGGGCTGTCATGGTTAGAATCTGGAGAATGTATTCTTTTTTGTACTTGAATTGCAAAGCAGCAGCTCCAGTAGAGGCCAGGACCTGGGGTTCAGTCCTGAGGAGTGAACTCTTTGGTTCTACTCTTCAGCTGAGCAGGCTGAATCTCTGAGCTGGAGCACAAGAAGATGCAGTGTGTGCTCCTACCCAAGTTCCTCTAAGCTCAGATTCCTGATTCATTTTGAATTCCTGTGTGTATCCCACACTGAAGGGCTCAGGGCATGAAGGCACACGGCACCTGGGCGGATGGCTCATTCCTCATGTGCTCTTGCTGCTTTCCAGCATTGTGTGCTCTATGTCCACTCAAGCAGAACTGGTCATACCAGCAAACTGTATAGCCAAGTGTTCCACTTGTAAGCCAAAGACAACTGTCACTGGGTTATTAAAGGTGAAGGCAACTTAGTAGAGATGATTCCCTCTCCACAGCTGAAGGAAACTGGAAAGGATAGTTGTGATTGACTTTTATGCTCTATCATATGGCTTAGTGTTCCTGTCTACTTCATACCTAGTGCTCCAGGATCTCTGCTTGACTGAGCAACACACGAGCAGATGTTGGAAAGCATTTTTAGAATGTGTTTAAAATTACAGATTTTTCATTTTTCCTAGCATTATTTATGCAATGTCTTTTTCTCCTTTTTGCTGTGTATTTGATTTTCATATGTAAATATATTCTGTCTCTCTCTAGAGAAATCTACCTTTTGCCTTCTTGCTTTGCAGTACATTTTTGCTTAGGCTGATCTATCCATCTTCTTATGTAGTTATTATTTGTCTTCTGTAGACTGGTGTAGACCTTATTTCAGTTAATACTGTAAGAGTAAGAGCAAACAGTGGCTGCATATTTGCATTTAATATGCAAAAATGTATTATATGGCACGTCCTGGAGGGAAGCATTAGGTAGCTGTAGTTCATTCTTCCATTTCCATCACCCACCTTTGTTAAACTAAGCCAACTGGGAGTCTGAAGGGTTCCCAGAGGAAGGCAGAGCTGCCAAATATCGAGGAGGTAGCTCTGGGCATGGGGTGCTCGGAGTCCCGGTGAAACAATTCATCAAAAGGCTTGAAAGGAGAAATGACATCTTTGGCTATTCCTTGTAGTCCAGCAAACTTCAGTGGTTTCCAAGTCGAACAAAGGCTGCCTAGTTTTCCCTACATCCATAAAAGAGTTTATTTTCTTTGCTTATGAGCTCTGCTGGGGATGTTTTTCTGGGTGCAGGAGACTTTGGAAACTTCACACTTGTGGTGTGGTCCCCTTGTTGGTCCCTGAAGAGTTTCTAACTTTCAGATGTCCAGCTGTTACGGAGGAGGAAGAAAATTGTCATGTTCCAGCTAGTGTGGGGTTCAGACTGGTCTTGGGTGGAGCAGCAATAACAAAATAACCTAGATTATTGCTCTCTGTAAGACTCTTCAAATAGAAAACTGGAGAATGAAGGGATTTTGTTTCTTTTTCTCCTTTTTGTTCTGTGCAAACGTGCATGGGTATGCAGCTGAAATTCCCATTCAGTGCCATGAGCAGAAGACTGATGTTTTGTAAGTTGATAGTGATAGTAGGAAACAATGCCTGAGTTAACTCTGCAAATGAACATGCCTGCTTAATTTCTTGTTCACGCATTCAGGATCTTCCTATTTTGCTTGCATTTTTTTCCCTCTTGCCATCGAAGCACTGTCCTGGGTTGTGACCCTCTTATACAACATGGAAGGCAGAATCTCCTGCGTATCAGTTCAATTCCAAGGCTTAAATTGTAGCTGTATTTAACATTTGTTAATTCTGTAAAAATTGAGGGCTATAATCCAGCAAATGTTTTTAGTGCTGTCTGGGAGGACTTGCACTCACGGGAAGGACAGACTTTGAATAATAATGACCAAACGCATCATCTTCTGCAACAACATCTTTAGAACGATTCTGATAAATCCCAAGTAATTCATTAATAAAGCAAGATCATCTGATTCCTGCAGTGTTTCCCCAGGAACTCTATTGTTTCTTCCCATGAGGAAAAGAGACATCATCTAGGGGATGTTGATCGACTCATTTTGATGCAAAGAGAACTTCAAGCTCCTTACAGCATATTAGGAAAATTAAAGAAAACAAAGCCACCCACTCAGGCTGTGCTGTGCACAGAATTTATAAACTCTTCAGGCAATCCTGCAGCAGCTGCATGCTCTTGCTACTATGTCCTGTCTTTGACAGCCTGGCATATTCTTTCAAGTTGATTCCACAGGTTTTGCTGTTGTTCTAGTTCTCCTGGAGATATTTATGAGTGTCCATGTGACCTGGGGGAGATTAGTTTGTAGTTAAGCAAGCGACATCAGCCATCAGGGTAATTAAGCAGCTGAAGAAAGGGCTCATCTCTGCAGAGGTCAGGAGGCAGTCTGCTCCCTTCTGTTCATTCCGGCACTTTTTACCAAACAAATCCAGCCTTGGCCTCATTCTGCTTTCCTGTGTGAGTCTGATTATTATTATTTTCAAATTTAATGGAGATCTCATTACTGTAAGGAAGCGAAGAAATGGATACACTGAAATAGAGGGAAAGATTAAGCTGATACACCACCTGCACTCACATTGAGTACCATGTGCTGTGCTGGGTGGAGGTGGATGTTGCCATTAATGTCCTGCTGCTTCTCTGACCAAATGTTCAAGCAGCCTGCTGCTGCCACGAACCCCTATGCTGGAAGCTGTTGAGGATCTCTGTGCCTTTTTCTAAAACCTGAAAAATCAATGGCATCAAAATGAGTCCTGAGGCCATAAATTGTTGGTTCCAATGAATGAGGCAAAGGCTCAAACTGCTAAGTTCCTCCAGGTCTCCAGGTGTTAAATAACTGCTACAACATCAAAGCAAATCTCAGGGCTTGCCAGAAGCCTGCTTTGTCAGGGTAACCTTATGTAAAATACGACCTAGATGATGGTGGTCTTTTGTAACAGGATGTTTCTTGTGGTCTTGTTCCATCATCCAAATTCTGTTTACTAATTTTATTTTTCAAGCAGGGTAAGATTCTAGTTATAATAAGGAATGTGGAAAGTTTACAAAGTAAAAACTAGACCTGCTCTCACAAAATGTTTGATTGCCTCTTTTGTGGTTGATAGCTTCAACAGACAAATTCAGAATGCCACATTTTACCTGGGGTGATGCTGTGTGATGCTGAATACCACCTATGGTTTGTGGAACACATTTAGCGCTCCTTGATTTGTATGGAAGAAAAGATGACAGTAGTGCTGAGAGTACTCAAGCTTGCATTTCTGAAGTGTCCAGCAATTCTCATTGTCTCAATTGCTAGAATGTTTACTGCCTTCTGTTCTACTGGTCTGGGTTTTAGGAAGATCTGGGAGAGGGACAGTCAGTAGCACAGACTTCCTGTAGATCTCTTCCAGCTGAGTAAGAACAGAAAAGTTTTCAGGATTTACTTACAATACTTAGCAACTTTTTTTGTTGTTGCTTAATACTTACCATATTTCCAAGTGTATTCATGTGTTCTGTGAGTTTGTTTGCAAAATCCATCTGCTGGTTTTGGCCCCAAAGATACCAGCTTTGTTGCCCTGCAAATCTAGGCATTGCTTTTTCAAGTTAAACTTCATAAAATATCAGAGTCTGGTAACAACCTGCCAACAATCAGCAGTGCTAGAGATCACAGTCTGACTTCTGGTCCCTCACCCTAGCCATCAGGAATGCCAACTTCAGTTATGTTTTACTGGTAGTGTATATCTGTATATCTTTTCAGTAACATCAGGATGTTGTACTCTACCCCAGCACCAGCAATCACATATCCTCCAAAGCAAGTGTGATTCTTTTTATGAGGAAAGAGCCAAAGCTCATAAAGATACAAAGGAAATCCCAAATACTCACCACTTTTTTTTTTTTTTTTGCGCTAAATTGATTCTACTTCTCTGTTGCTGTTTTTGTGTCTGACTAGGTGACACATCTATTCCTCTGCATGGTCTCCCAGCATGAAATACATCTGGAGCACATGTGGTTAGAACTCTTCAGTGTTTTGGGACAGTGTTTGAGTGGTCTAAACATAGACATCAAGCAGAAAGCATGGGACAATCAGTGCACATGAAAGATAGGTTATGTAAGAGTATTTCCTTTATGTGAAAACAAAGAGTGTAAGCGTAAGTAAATAAATCCACAAGATATTTTCCAGCCCACTCTATCCCATATGTTCTTAATCAGCAAACCCATTACAATGGTCAGGAGGGCCTACCTAGTGGCACTGTGTGGTCCATCTTATTCAGTGGTTCTCGGTTGTTTTAATGTGGCAAGAAGTTCCCAAATAGTTTTTTTTAATTTGTAATCTCAATGTTACTGGAGACTGTAATGGCAGAAATACATTCTGGTTCCATACAGCAGTACAGGATTTTAATACCTTTATTGTGTTTGGAACGTGATTGAAATACTTGGGCCCCAGAATAGCCAGAGTTGTTGGTAATTTTAGAGCTGTAAAATATTAAAGCAGTTGTTACTCATACATTGTGAGGTGCTGATCTGTCCTGGTAGGCCGGCCACTCAGCTGTTGTTCTCAAGCAATTACACACCAAAGAACATATGGGAAAAACTTGGAGGGATGGCGTGGAGGTGAGCAGGTGTGATGCCCTGAATCAGGTCAGGCACTTTCAGAACTGTATGTATCTCTGGCAGAATCCATTTGGGAGGCTCTTGATTGCTGTTCCTACCTCTGGCTTTCTTCATCTGGGTTTGTGTTTCAGCCAGCTGACTGCCAGGTTAGTTATTAGTGGGAACCCATGCTGACTGGAGGAGAGGGAGGGAAACAATTTAATTTTTTTTAAGCATTCTTTGAATAAATTACTCCTAGTGCTTAGCAAGCACATTAAAACTTGAGTTAAAATCCATAGTGCCTTGCTCTGCCATTTTAAGCATTTGTTGCTAGTCATTACCAATTCCTTTGCACACAGCCCTAAAGCAGAAGCATGGTTTTCTCTGGAGCTGACATTAGTTTAGACTGTTTCATTGGGCTGGCAAAATGCAGTGAGCTAGTGTGTTCCCTGGGAGACTGGCTGTTTTCCATTTATTTCACTGCTCTGGAAACAGGCCTAGCTGTAATGGCCTAACATATCTTAAAACAGGGAAATTACTAATTCAAGTCAGTGAGCATATTTTCATTTTAAAAGAGTAACAAATTAAATAAACTCCCTGCATTTTGCATTTGAGACCTCAGTGTTTCATCTGCTGTAATCTAATTCACCCATTCATTTCCTGCACATTCATTTTATCCCATTATTTGAAATTTCCTTTGCTTTTAATCCTGTGTTTTGAAGAAACATAGAGTTACAGCAGAGAATAGATGAGAGAGCAATGGTAAATAAAAGAATAAACATCCCATAATACAGCTTGATGTGCTCCTAATCAATATGCTTATCACAGCTGAATCCTTGAAGTTAAACATACAACTTTTCTGCCTCTAGTTCATTAAAACTTCTTTAAAGATAGCTGAAATTGGGCCATGTGTGCAATCCATCAGGTAACTGGTGCTGTTTTATTTTTTTTAACAGCTATGATGGCTGGAGATAATAAAAAATAATAATAACCCTTCTGAAATGAACCTAGAGATATTTTGAGGTGTTTTCAATCAGTGACACAATCTTATGTAGCGCTGAAAATAGTGATTTGTTTGGTTGGGACAAATTGTGTCATGATTAAAAAGTCCTGGTAATCCAGATCAACCAAGCCCTCCACATGTTAGGGAATGCATCTAGGTCACCTTTCTAACTCCATTTTGCTTGCCTCGATTGGGTCCTCTTTGTCTTGTCATGGGTAATGATGTTGCTTAGCCATTGCCTCCTTTGAGAGTTTCATGTCCATGGGAACCATTGGCAGCTTCTCCGTGTTTTCTAGCATTTGATTAGTTTTCACTGTGTGGCACCCTCAGGCCTGTACAGTTCTGCTCTGAGCCTATCCTGCAGGGAGATGAAATCTGAGTGTCAAGGTGGAGGAAAGGTAGGGTGTGATGAATACTCCCTGATGTCTTAGTGCATGGCATTGCATCCCTCTCTGAATGTAAGCATTTCTGCTGTGTTTGTGTGCACAGATGATGTCTAGAGAGAGAGTTAATGAAAAACAGGCAGTGTGCTGGATTTTCCCACTCTCGCTAATTGCAGCAACCACTCAGGCATATGTATGCAGATATACATTAGGTTTGGGAGCTGGAAACTGTTAATTTATACTCCAGGCAGTGAGATTTCCTTCGTCTAACACTATAACTAGTGTATCTGGTTTATTTCTCCAGTGCTCCTTCACTGCTCATATTTTATTATTTTTTTATGAAACAGACCTCATTTTTGCCACGGATTCCAAGGGAACTTCTGGAAAGGCAAGGAAAACAATTAATAAAGCATCACTTTGGAAATCCATGATATTGATAAGATTGTTAGGATAAGGTTTCTTGTTTTCTCTTTACTTCTTATACCACCTCTTCTCCCATTTCTGTCCCAGTGGAAAGCCACAAATAGCTGAGTGGTGGTCTAAGCACTAAGGGGAGGAACAGCACTATGAGAAGGAGTAGGGTCAGCATCTGCAGTGATCCTCTGCTTATGGATCACATGCAATGATCCTTTGTAGAGATAATTTCAGCGTCAGCGTGACGTTAGATCATGTCAGTAATCCTGCTGTGAGTCAGCTCTGCTCATTTATCACCATTAAAGTGTGTTTTTTTTTTTTTTTTTTTTTTTCCCTCTCCACCTCTTGCTGTGGGGTTGAATATTGGAAACACTTCAGGTTAAGGTATTATAGGGTCGTTTCTGGCTATTGACTGTCCTGGGGTCTATTCTGACAGCACAGATCTGCATTCTGCAGCCCCCACATGGCCTTGTTTGGCCTGTGCTGAGTGAGGTTCAATGTGAAGATGATATCTTTCCTGCCACGCTGGGATGGAGAAGTGTTTTTTATCTGTCATTTTTTCCCCTTTGCAACCACAAGAAAAGGATGAGGAATGAGCAGACCAGGATCCCTTTTCCAAAACAGAGTTCCTTCATGCCTAATGACAAGACAACAAACCTCACATTCTTGTTTTCCTACTTTTCACAAATGCACGAGCATAACATCTTTCCTGTTGGTTTCAGTGTCCTTTAACTGGACATTTCAATATTTATACAAGGATGAATGTTCAGGGCTTCCTTCATATTTATTTTCCGGTGAATATACCATACGTTTGTGTTCATACTTAAATGTTGTGCTCTCTTTAACATATAGGCTCTGGCAAGCTGACTGTAGGATACCATCAGCTAACCATTCAATGTTAGGAAACAGGTCTGAAAATATTAATCATTTCTTCTTTCTTGTCATATGCTAGAACACAGTCCAGGATACGTTTGCATTAGTAGTTGCCATATTGCATTAGAATCTGTGGTAATTAGGTTTTCAGTAGTAGGAACAGGGCAAATGTATGATATAGTTATACAATTAAATGTATTGTCAGAGTGAAAGGATGTGGTGAGGCAGAAACAGGATAATGCAGGCTTTGCTTTGGAAGGAGCAAATGTGAAGAGGTCATGTTAGAGACAGCAGGAAGTTTAAACAGAGTTTAAAGCAGTTGATTGAGGAAACACCATTTCCGCTGTTCTTTCTGGATAAGCAGAGAAGGTTACTTTGCCACGTTACAGGAGGAGGGACGGTGGCAGAGGGTGCTGCTGAAGCACCATAAGCTGGATTAGGGAAGAGAAGTGTCACAGGATCTGGTGTTATGGTAGGTGTGACGTGCTGAGCTGCAGGAGAAATTCCAGCAAGCACATCTGGTCTTGAGAAAGAATTATGGCAGCAACGTGACTCTTAGTAGAGAAGGTCTGGTCCAGATTTGGCACAGTTTCAGTGAAGTTTCTCAGAAAGGACAGATTAAAAAACCAGCAGCTCATTGCTAAGATTTCTAGTATCGTTATGACAGCATATCTAACAGCTTGCAGTTGTCAGCACTGTTTTCCTTTCCCCTGTTTTTACTTCTTTCTTGCCTTCCCCTCACAACAATTGTGGAAAGCTCCTTAAAGTTAATATAAAGTCTGCACTTGGTTTTGTGTGGTCTGTGGATAAGCCTCTTCTCGTGTCATGGTTGACTGCTGATTTCTGAGTCATTCTAGTTCCAGGCAGCATCTATAATTGCATGTTATTATTTAAAAAATGACTATTTTAATTACTTACCAAAAAGGAATGTACCAAAATACTTTCTATTTGTTTGCTTCTTTTAATTGGAGAACTTTTACATACTTTCATGTGCCTGAGTAGGTCTACTCCATCAAGTTCGTTCTTTCATCTTGAAGCGACTTGAAGAGACAATATGCAGTTAATGGGACATTTTCTTTGACCTCTAGCTGTAGAGATTTGTTTTTAAATAATATTTGTCGTATTTTTCATAGATGGTGTGACTGATTCAGATTGGATTATTTCATTTGACCCAAACTGGAGCTGTGGTTCGAAGATCCAAGTAATCTGTGGGCAGCCATTTTTTTCTTTAATAGCAAACTAATTGGCAGACCAATTAATCTGCTCATCTGTGAAGAGAAAATTTATAGCAATAAGTAGTTCTATTTCCAGAAGTCATTCTCTAAAGTAACATTACAGTGGCCTTGTTTACTTCATGCCCTGCAACATGATCCAGTGCTTCAACAGTAGCACAGGTCAATTAGTGGACAAATTAAGCAATTATTAGCCACTAACAAGGGTGACTGGCATCATTACCCTTCCTGTTTACCAGCAAACTGTTATTTTAATACAAAGATCAACAAATAAATTAGGGCATCTGTTGTATTGCCATGTCTGCCTTGAAGTAAATGATATTAAATGGGCTTTGGTTGCTGCCAAATTCCTAACCCCAGCCTAATGAGATACACTGATATGTCTCTTGCTGATTACAGAAGCTGTAAAATTTAGTTTGTATTGATTTATTAACAAGCCCAAGTTCTCTGGTATAATTTTTTTTTTTAAATAGTCTGATATCTGTCTTTTTACTTTAAATATTATTGATCCAGAGCCCATCAGGTTCCTCTGAAAGACAAAAGTCCATGCTGATTGTATTGATTATTTGGATGCTTACAATAATTTTATGGTGACATTCATGTATGTTTTCATCTGGTGCTTCTCTTGTGCTCCTTGGAGTTGCTTTTCTTCCAGGCTAGATTTCTCTTTGTCAGTTATTTTTAACATTTGCTTTGTATTTCTGTCATGGGGTAAGTCTTGGTCAGATTTAAGTAATATAGTCTCCGAACTATGCAAGTAGAGTAAACCATTTCTGACTGGGTGAACATAACTGCGGAATGTTCTAATAGATTGAGGATATGCTGGGAGATGCTGGGTATGATTTTCTACCAATCTGCTGTGTGTCCAAGATTAGTCTGTTCCCTCTTGTCTACTGTACCTGGTGCAACAGTGTGTTGTGAAGAGCCAGCATTCACTCATAACATGTTTAGAGCCTTTCATGCTTGGTTAGGGAATAATAATTCACTTTGCAAAGCTGATAACTGCACCTTCTATTGCTGGTTTGCCTTTGCAAGCTCTGTGAGTGTGGATGCATCAGTAACAGGAGGAAAGCAAGCAGAATCTGGACAAGGCTCTTCCTTGACGTACCTACAGCCAGAGCAAAAATCTCAGACACTGGGCTCTTGTGCCACCTCCTGAATGAGGGATTCCTGTATTGCTCAGTATGGAGAAGAAGAGGAGGAGACTATATATCTCTCTGTCTACAATTCCTGAAAGGAGATTGTGGTGAGGGGAGCTGCAGGCTGGATACCAGAAAATTAGAAAAGGTCTTTTCCAACCTTAGTGATTCTGTTTCTGGGTGGTTAACTCTTCCATGTCTTAAAGAGAACACAAATAGCTGTAGTGTTTTCAGTCTAGTTGCAAGCTTTTTAAAATTAAAACCAGCATACTGTCTCTAGAACCCAGGACCTAAGTGGAGGATTGAATCCCTTTCAGTAGGTTTGAACCCTCCTGTTGTGCTAACTATGGGTTTTGTTTAGACACTGCCAGAGAATGGTCATGGCAGCAGTTTAACTTATCTAAGCCTTTTATGTTTACATACAGGAAACCTGGTTATTTGGAGTCCAACTGTGTCATTTCTTCTTGTTCTTGCTGTTGTGTAATGAGCAAAAGACAGAACACCAGGTCCAATGCAGATCGGTGCTCAATTTCTTTCACTGGGAGGAGATAATTGCAAAAAACATTTCCTGAGCAATATTATTATGGGTATGCTAATTTGCCTCAGATATTCAGGCTTAGTACCTTTTCCTGTGGAAGACCCAGTGGCAGAAAGGGTTTAGTCTTCAGCTTTAGTCGCTAATAGATGAGAAATTTGGTGGTGTTTACAGTCAGATACACCTTGACCACCTTAGGCATTTCAAAAACTTCATTTTACCCCTTGTGCTTCAATAAATTAGAAATAATTCCAATAGCAACATCAGTTTAAATTCATTAATATTTGAAATACAAAGTGGGCCTTATGATTTAGGCCAAATGAATTACCAATATAAAGTGTGACATTTGAATCCTGTTTTTATAGAATATTTCAACCAAGACATAAGCAAGTGTTTTTAACCTGGCACATATTTGGATTTTAGTTTGTATTTTTCTAGAGATTTTTACTGCATTGTAAGGAATCAAGTTTAAACTCAACTTTCTGAAGTCAGCTAGTTAGCCCATGCCATCTCTTCTGTGCTGAACTATTGCTTGTTATATCTATTCCCTAGGGCTTTGCCTTGTCCAACATTAAATGTTTCTGATGACGGGGTTCCACTCTTCCCCTAGAGAGATGATTCCACAGTATAATAGAGCTTGCCATTAGTGAAATTTTACTCATAATCAGCCTTAATTTTTCTCTGCTTAATTTTATCCAGTTACTAGAGCATAGTGATTGATTTATTCTGGGGAAATTCAGTAAATTGTTCTTGCTTCACAGGATGGACATTATGATAAATATCAAACTGTCATGACCGATCTGTGGGTGTCCTGAGATTACACAGGAACTCAATTTATCTCGACATTTGTTCCCTGGAAACCATTCCTGTCAGTACCAACTCAGTGGGAGAATAAGCAATGAATGGAACTTCTAGGCCGCCTGCCTCCTGCCCCAGTGCCAACTTTGGAGCAAGGAGAGGATGAATTACTCCCTGAGTGCAAGCTTAGAGGCAGGAGCCCTGGTGGGGTCTGGTGCTGGATGTGCCTGGAGGAAGGATTTTAGGATCTGTCATTTGCCTTGCTGCCACAATAAAGGATCTGCCTTGATGAAGTGGAGTTGCTCCTGGTTTGTATGGGTGTAAAGCAAGTGATGAATCTGACCTTATGAATTCCAAACTGTCAGTCCCACAGTTTTCCCTGTGGTACAGAGTTGATGTAACTCTCCTGAATATAGTAGGATATTTTATATCTCTTCACACATTCAGATGACCTGATCTCTGTGTTGAGGGTAGATTGAGATACCTTCTTGAACAAATTTGAGGCAGTTCAGGTCAACGGATTGCCACTCCTGAACTGAGTGGCATTACATGCCCATGTACATACATGCTGGTCATGTAAGTCATCTAAATTTAAACTAGTCATTTGTTCTCAATTTTACCACTTAAGAGGAAAATGTTTGCTGTGATTGAGCTGATGAGGAGTAACTTGTCTGGTTCTAATGTAGTGGTCATGCTGTACTTGAGTTATCAAGGTGGGCTAAGGATATTTATTCGTAATGTTGTTATTTCTGGGGATTTTTTTGTTTTTAAGTAAAAAGTGCTATGTGATTGCCAGTGGCTGGTTATGTTTGAAGCAGAACATTGTCAGGAAGCAAGAGAAATGATCATTTTAATCTTTTATATGTGAGTTTTCAGATAGATACCTGGAAATTATTGATGCTATAAACCACTCTCTTCAAGTTCATCTTTTGTTTTTCTCAGGTATAATTGATTTCCTTGTGAGCCAGCATCCTGTTGCAAAAGTACTGAGAGACCACCTGGTGTTCAAGATTGCACCTATGCTCAATCCTGATGGAGTATACCTAGGAAATTACAGGTATGATATGGAGAATTAATCTCTATATTGTTATATCTACCTTATACACCCTGTTCTGTTTTGTCACCAAATGGCTTATTTTCATTCCTTTCTTTTAAACTGGAGGTTCCCATGTGTCTATAAAGCTTCCTGAAATTCCCATTGAGGAAGGGGACACAATGGCAAATTTGTTTTCATCAAGGGGTAGACAGAAACTCCCCAAGATAGAAGAGTATCTGCTCTGCAAGCCTCCTTTATGTATGGGAGCTGAAGTCAGCATGGAGCTAGACCTCAGCAATGTTTTATAAACACATTCGTTATGCTGCTCATCTGCATCTCTGTAAATGTGTCAGTCAATCACAGTTTCCTTCAACTACCCAGATCATCCATTAAAGTCACAGATTTCAGTCTATTATTGTATTGTAGCAGATAGTGATACATAGAATGAAATAATCACCCACCCTATACTGATTTTGCTTCATTTTAGTATTTGAATTACTGCTTTACCTCTTCCTCCATTGAGAACATACCCAGATAATCTTTTGTTTTCCCTAAAATTGTTTGTTCCTTATGCATTTATTTACAAAATAGATGTGCTGCTGGAGGTGATAATGAAAAGCAGTTGATAAGCTGATGATTAGTTTGTGGGGGCAATTACATCTACCACATAGTTCTCTGGAGAAACCCTTGAGAATTGTAATATAGTGTATGCGGTTTTGCTTACAGTGCAAGACTAAATAACACTATACTCTGAAGCCAGGCTACTTTGAGGTTTGATCTAATTAGGTTTTGCATTGCTAAGCAGAATAAGACTAGATTATTGTGTGGATGGGGAGACCACTGAGGAAGAAGATAGAAATTGCAGAGTTTGGTGCTGCTGGCTCTGCTTTTTGTTTTCAGGCGTGATTCTCAGTCCTCCTGTGCTTTGTTGCTTCCTAAACTGAAGTAGTAGGAGACTGCTTGGGTAATTTCACCACATTTATGCAAGTTTTGTATGTGAAACTTCCAAGGGCAAACAGTCACCCTCCAGCTACACCGATACTCACTCAGCTCAGCTAATCTGAAAGCAGAGAGCAATACTGCAGCAGTGGTGTCTCACAGCACCGGGAATTTATTGTAATGGCTGTGTCACCATATAGGAATGGCTCTACAATCTGATACTACATTATCTTGTTGCAGGTGCCCTGCACCTAGGCAAGTCCAGTTGCAATTAAGTAGCTTTCTTTTCCTGCCATAAATTCACCTGCCCTGTAGGTTTTTCTCCTGCATTGTTATTTATACCCTTTGAGAGGCATGCAGCTTTAGACATGCATATGGCTCATAACCTGAAAGGCCATCTGGGAACCCAGGTATTACAAAAGGGCAAGTGAATTCATCTGGAATTGCTGAGCCTGGTATTATACTATTGTTTTAGCCTTTCATGATATGCAGAATTTTCAGCCCTCCTGAACTAAAAGGACTTTTAATGAGGTAGCTGGAAAAGCATTTGATTTCCTTGCAATTCTTCACTTTATTTACAAAAGGCCTAATGTAACTAATAAGTTAAAAATGAGGGTAATAAGCAAAATACTACCTATTATCTTGAGAAGAATATTAAAAAGCCTAGTAATGTGCCGGCGTTGTAGTTAACTAGTGCTGAGTGAATAATTTACAGCAAACACTTTATTTCCTGCTCATACAAAATCCACAAGCACATCAGAATTTATTTGCTTGAATTTGCTGGATGAATTTAAAGGAAAGAAAAAATCTCTAAGGATCAATTGCTAGTATTTGAAAATTTAACTCTTTGGCTTCTCCGTGATTGACTAGATAAGTCTGTTTTATCTCTTTTGGTCTTTGTTCGGATTAGCACATAAATAGAACTTTCAGAAATCTTCAACGTGGCATGGTATAACACAGAGGTATCAGCTGGGGGCAACCCTCTTTGGCTTGCAAACAAGGTTTGTGGTGCCATCGGCAGCAAGAGCATTTCTAGTCATTTGAACTTCTCTTTCCTGTTATCTCCCTCTCTCTCAAAGCAGCAGCTTCTGACTATTTCTTTGGTTCACTGGAGGTGCACGTTCAGAGCTATGCAAGTTAAGATAATGAAATGGGTAATTAAACCTCACGCTTGAGTTTGTAAACTCATCCTCTGCCATGGGGAGAAATTTTGTTTTAACCCCAGCGCTATACAGCTTTATACGGTTGGCGAAGTATGCTGTCAGATGGACTTTGCTGTCCTCTGAAATCCCAAGTGCAGTGAGCACTGTTAGAAGTCTGACTGTGTCAGCAGTTCTTGTAGAGTGGATGGGATGTACTAGTTCTCATGTTCTGCTTACACATTTGCACAGGTAATATGGTAACATTTGGCTGATGGGGTTTTCTTTGTTGTTGCTTTCGGAGGTGAAGGACTCTTGTGGATGGTGTGTCCCTGTGCAATTCTCTGAAATATTTTTTTTTCCTTTGTTCTGAGTTGCTTGTGAACTAAGGTCTAGGAGTTTAAGACAAAACTGCAACAATAATACCAATAATTGTCTATTATCTATAAATTGTTGCTCATTCTCAAGGGAACAGACCAAATATGTTGTGATTCTACAGGGGCTTTCTTGTGGTGAGATGTTCATAACCAGCAACAAGTGAGTTTAATATCATGGCTATAAAACATGACTGCTCGCGGCACAGAAATACCTGTGAGGAATGTTGTTTCTATGTTGCACATACTTTGAGGGGGCTCCAAAAGAAACCATCATGGGACTGAATGTCAATTCCTTTGATATCCAGTTTAATGCAAAAAAAAAAAGATTGCTAAACTTTACTGATGTATTCAAGTATGTGCAAGTGTTTGGAAAGTATACTTGTGGGCCACATACAGTTGGGAACAAAAAGCGAAGGGTCATTCCTAGCTAAAACAGTAGCTCTTTAGCACGACTGTCCCTCTGTTCTGGCAGGTGATTTGTCCACAGCTCTCAACAAAAGTGAAAGACCCTTTTTGATGAGGATGGGGCATAACTTTTTTTTTTTTCTTCATCAGTGAAAAGATCATGGCAAAAATAAGTATATTTGTGTGCTTTTCCATCCCTCTCTGATGAATTAAACTGTGAAACAATTTCAGAAAGCAAAGGAATACTGCTGTTGAGAAGAGAGATTTCTTGTCTTTTCTCTACTTGTGCTATAGCATTATCATCTTCTGAATCCATTACCATCCCCAGGGAGGTGGAGTTAGACTAAGAAAAAAATGTGTTCTTGCTTTAAAAGTCGTGCATCCCCAGGCTTGGCCTGAACTTTCCTTTATCGAGAGCTTGTTCTTAAGCTGGCATTCTGCAGTTAAATGCTGAAATGTGTCCCTGCAGGCAAGATGACTGTACCACACTGTCTTAGATTAGTTCCAATTTGTCAGTCTCACCTTCCAGAGATGAAACCCCATACTAGCACCAAAAGGGATGTATTTCTTAGTCTGGGCAGATCTTCACTGAGATGTCTCGGAAATGCCATGACAAGGTGCTTGAAATATCCTGTTTTCTGAAGGCTTTGTTGTGTGACCCACTAATGCTCCCTTCCTTAATGTTTCTGCATTGCCTTTGATGTTTTAGCTGTAGCAGTGCCACCCTTCTCTAAATTAAAGCCATGAATTAGCTGAAATGTTCTAATATGTCATCAATAGGGTTGATGGTAGAAGAAGGCACAATCCTTCTGTCTTGATTGTAGGGGGCTTCAAGAGTTTGTGTGGATGGGGGAAGAGGGCACATGCCAGTTCTGATCCTTTCTTGTTTCACTGTCAGGTATGATGGTTCTAAAGCCAATAAAGTCTCCTACTTGCTTGTGCGAGGGTTCAACAAAACAATTTGTTGGTTGGAAAGGAGGCCAACCCTACTGAGATTGGAAAGCCAAATTCACTGTAGGTGGTGGGAGAGTTCATACGTAAATGAGAGCTGTTTTGTCATGAAATGTTTTGGATAAATGGCATATTTTAGCCCTGGAAATATGGTTTTGTAAAAACTTGAAACTGCTTGCAGAAGTGGGCTGAATTTGACAGTTGTTCTGTGTGGGGGGGAAAAAAAGAGAGAAAAGAAGGCTTAAAGAAACAAATTGATTAGTTTTAGCATTTTCTAAGAAAAATCTTTTGTTTATTTAATACTGGCCTGATCTGCTTAAAAACTCTTGTGGTAAGATCCCTATTGAAGAGTCTGAAATAAAATGAGAAACTTTGCTTCAGATCAAATTAAATACTTCAGATTGATCCTACAAAGGTTTTTTGTGAACTTTATTTCTGTGACTAATAGTCCAAGTGAAACATTGATGTTCACATGTAATGGCTGAAGGGTCATTTGACAGTAAAAGCATAAGAAGATTTTATCCAAAACTTCTTAGCTTTGAATTAGAACTAGATCTTGTAACATTGGGTGACTGTCTTTGGTCTTTGATATTAACACTTTCAGATTATATATATATGTATATATATATCCAGCCACTATATATATATATACCCACATACATAATTGTTCACTGTTCACAGTGGCTGGATATGCCATGTCATCATACTATATCACTTGACTTCTTGCGAGACATGGCAGTTCATGTGCATGTTGACATTTTGCCTAACATCTCTTGATTATTTTTCATGTGGTTTTTTTTGATGGGAAAGCTTTTTTTCCTACCTTCATTTCATGAATGTGAAACACATGCATTGCTTTGAATTGAAAAACTGAGTATCTATCTCAGATGACAAGATGAAGCTCTCGATGGAGTTTATTTTTCCTAATTAGATGTTTGTCATTGTGTATTCTATATAACAGCATATAAGTAAACAATCATGGGCCTTTTGAATAAATTTATTGGTTTTATTTATGTTACTGGGCATAAAAAAATCTATAATTACCAGGTACAGCCGCACTATAACTGGTATTTAATGACAATTACTTTTTGTTACCATAGAAATGAGTCCAAAGTAGTTACCTATAATTTCTCATTCCCAAACCTCACACATGTTGTATTGCAGTATTACCATAGTAATTGCCTATTAGTCATCATAAAATAAGCAGTTACCCAGAAGATATCAGGATAGTGTGAAATTTCTCATCTCCTTCAAAACTTGCAGCACATGCCGCTTCTCGTCTGCCTTCAGTGGGATTTTGCTTGAGTGACAAAAATGTTGGTGGTACATTAACTCAAGGGATGAAAGGATGTGATTGAGAGAGAATTATACTCTAAAAATACACTGCTGGGAAAAGTATGTTCCGTACCCTGAAAATATAAGACTATGTCATATTATTTAAAAGAAAAAAAAGAGGCATTTTTCAACCGCATGAGATGGAGATTTGTTCCTCGCTATGAGTTTTCTCTGTTTTTTTGTTTGTTTGATTTTAATCCTCCTGTGACCAAACCAGAGGTTATATATCTGCAAGGGTCTGTGAGAACAGCCGTGCTACATCAACCTCACAAGTTCAGTTTCCACCAGTGCAGCAGTGGATGGTACCAAGGGAAGGGTTAGAGCAGGAGATGCTTATAGTGTTCTTTGTCACGTCTACTTTCACAGCTTCCCATACTTTGCCTTTTCCTGAGCTGATGACATTTCTCTTTCATTAATCCATCTCTCTAGTACCTGTCCAGTTGAGCTTGGATAAGGGAAGTGCTGGCACTTGTTCTCCCCTGGCTCAAGGCTGTTCAGCTTCTGCCCCATTGTGGGAAGCACTGCCTACATGAGGCTGCTGTCAGCTTCACCCACTACTCAGTGGCCTCTCTTTCTCTTTGCTTTTGTTCTTAACTTAGATTGCAGATTGCTCAGGGCAGTGAGCTGCTTTCTCTACCTGCCTATGTCACATTTAGCATCAGCCATTTATTTGCATCGCCTTCTTCCTTATGGAGGTGGGAGGGGACGAGGCATGGCAGAAGAGAAAGCTTTCCCTCCCTCAGCTTCTGCTTGAAATTAAGGAGTGTTCAGAAATGGTCTGTGCTGTCCTTCTCCCTGGTCATTGGGATCTATTGTGGATTTTCCAGAATGTGCTGAGTTGGGGACATGGAAAGCAGAGTCTGAAGTGGTTCCTCAGTTGTGATCAGGCATGCTTTAGGCATCAGCATTGGAAAAGTCCAGGAAGGCAAAGCAAGCAGTGAAGATTTTCTCTTCACAGCACTGTTGTTCCTCTCTTGCTTTAATGCTTTCTTTCCACTGTGGTTCTTATTGCCCCAAATGCTAGAGTCATAAAACAGTGATCATGGTTACTGGCTTTGGTCACTATTAATTTAAACAAACAAACAACAAAAAAAGTTTCCTTTTGTTTAAAAATAAAATAAAAAGTGGTCATCTTTTATCTTAAAACAAATACCAGGTTTGCAAGAGGGTTCCTATCTACTGCTATTGAAAATGCTCTTTATATTGATGTGGTAACTGCTCATTTAAACCATATTACAGCTCCTGAGTATTTTTCAGTTGCTATTGATGTGACAAATTCTCTTGCACAGAGGACTGCTCCAATCAATAGAGTCACTGTATGTGCTTTAACAACAAAACCACTTGCCTTGGGGTTCCAGTTGAATCTGAACCTTTTAGTAGCATTAAATAAAGCTATATTTATTTTGCTTTTGGTACAGGAAAAAAAAAAAAGACCTAATTTAATACAACTTGTTGCAAGGGCTTGAAGGCAGCATTATGGGACCAGTTTCACATGTGATGAATACGCAACTAGTGTTGGAGCTGCTATTTTGTTGTTATAAGCAAACCCTTCTCTTTTAGCTAGATTGATCAGGGACTACAGAGTAGCTTTTTATTTTTACGGAAGCAGGGAGAGAAGTCATAATGAGAAATATTGAAATCATAGCATTTTTATATCTGCCATTATTCCACTGAGAATGAGACATGATGTCCTTAAAGAGACAGGGCTATTTATTTTCCATTTAAATAGGACCATTTGTGATTATTACCTTTGAGCCGTTATGCAGAGGATAAGCACCCAACTCATGAATCCCAGCCAAGTGAATCGAAGTTTTGTACCCGAGTGCCATTTATGTCTGTGTGTTGCGTAGGAGCCCATTCTTGACCTTCACTGAATTCATTTTTGCATATCTTTCTCTTATAGAATATATTTGCAATAAATAGGGGTGTTAATGTCAATTCAGATTAAATGCCCATTTCTTTTCCTGCTCTCCTGAATAGCTAATCTTAGATCTGAATGATCTGATTTGGATTCCTTTGCTCTACTTTCAGCTGTAAAGCCAACTAATGTTGGACTTCCTTCTCTTTCTCTGTCCTTTGTCTAGCTTGTGTATCTGAATGGTGATTTGAGTTCTTGCTCACAGTAGCAAACAAATGAGGGAAGTCACCAGTGTTCAAGATGTTTTGTTGTTTTTTTAATCTGCAAAAGACTTGCAGTTAACTTCAGCCTATTTACAGTGGATCTGTGCTTTGGTTTCCCTAGCTGCAATTTAGGAATAAATTAGGTCTGATACACAAGGTTAGCTGTGGACCTTACAATTATTAGTGTGTGGTTAAATAACATTGCATTCATTCCTTTGCTTTGAGACACTATATAGGTACCAAGCAATATTGCTTAGAAAAACGACATCTTTAAATATACCTATGCAATCAAAATTATGTTTTGTTTTATTTCTGATTTTGCAAGTGAGAGGAGGCAGAAACACGTTGAGCTGGTCACTATCTCGTGATGTATCAAGCTGAGCTCTACCTTTTGAACAGCAGTTGCCAGGCCATCCTCAGTGGCTTTCAGACTGAAGGGCTGCTCTGAAAGCCTGTTTGCTGGACACACAAAGTTATTGCTGTGACACTAGCTAAGAAGTATGCCATGTATTTACAAGTGCCATCTGCTGGTATGGTTTCCTGAGCTATTTCCAGAGGCAGGTGTAAGACATGCCTTCCTTCTAACAGCCTTTTTTTAAATCAGCAATCTGCAGGCATCTGCCTGCTTACATGGGACACAGCTAGCTTCTAACTTGAATTGCACCTTGCATTTACACCAGAAATCCTCCTGCTCTAGCAGGTGTCTCTGCAGCAGCTGTGGGCTGATATTGCATATGTTGATATGTTTGTGTGGGAAATGTTTGCATAGGTGCTAGCAGTGGGGATCCAGCTTCCCAGTCCCAAGGCTTTGTCTCCTTTTTCCCCCCATATTACATTAATGTACTGCTGCTTTGCTGAAGATCTGGTTCAGGAAGGGGCTCTTGAACACCTACAGCACTACAGATAGCCAGGCTGTATGTGGGGATTCAAGATGTTCTTGTGCTATCAGGGCTACTGAGACTGTTGTACTCTCACTAGATAGCTGCCTCCTTCCCTCACTTTGAGAGGATTCTGCTAGCATGGAACAACTTGGCTATACTCTCCTGGCTCTGGAGGGGTTCCTAGATGCTGCTGTCTGTTGGTCCAGGGGACACAACCAGGCTACTGTCATATTTTAGCTTTACTAGGGCACATCTGATTGATGGTTCATGCCAAAAAGATTTTTCTTTGCAAAAAGTAACAGAAAAATGTAAACTGCAAAATATTTTCCTGTAGAAATGACCAAATTGAGGTCAAATTTTGCATTAATGAGGTCACCTGCTGTTCATTCCAGGGAACAACTTAGAGAGATAACGTGGAGGGGGTTTTGTTTTCTATCCATAAGCATAGGAACACCCAGCATGTACTTAGCTCGTATCCTATTTTTGGATTCTTTCACCGCAGGTAGTATCTTAAAAACTTTCTCACCGTGTCCATTCTGCACTTCTCCTTATTTAATCAGCATCCGATTACCAAGACCTACAGATTTGTCTGCCACTTTTAAGGCAAAGCAGCTGATGAAAAAACTGATAAAAAAGAGGTCTCCATTTACAGAAGATCATCAGCAGCCACTGATCCCTCTCAGTGCCTCTGAAAAGCTCCTTGCTTCTGGTCAGTATTTATGACATGACACAAGCAAAGTGTTTAGTGCTCACCTTCAGCTTATGGTGAAAGTATTTCTCACATATCAATGGAGATGTTGTGTATTCCTTTTCCATCTGCTGCTGTGTGGGTAGTGAGGGGGAAATCCCATCCAAATTACTAGGGAAACAATAGCAGCCTAAGGGAATGTTTGTTTAAGTTGCTTTTTGTTGTTTTCTTTTCGCTGTGGCAGCTGC
Organism: Centrocercus urophasianus; assembly: GCF_019232065.1. Classification (NCBI taxonomy): domain Eukaryota; kingdom Metazoa; phylum Chordata; class Aves; order Galliformes; family Phasianidae; genus Centrocercus; species Centrocercus urophasianus. Next base: position 22,209,840 of record NW_024884733.1, on the reverse strand, counting down.
TCAGTTGTTTTTTTTGTTGTTGTTGTTTTAAATGGTGGCACTTAAAATGATGGCAGCTTGCTGTATAATTTATGATATTAGACCTAAGGGCAGTGTCATATAACATGAAAAAAAATATCCTGAGACAAATCTAAATAATAAACATCCATTATCTAAAACAATATGGTTTTATTAAACCAGCATTCAATAACCTAATGATGTGCATCACTTCTGGGGAGTGTAAAGGGGCAGATGCCTTTACACATCTTGGCTAGCCTGCTGACTTGCTGAATCCCTAATCTTGGTGGCACAGAGGAGCCTTGTTTTGATCCTTTCCAGTAACGGATCTCAGTAGTTTGGTTTTGTGATGTATCACTTCTACACAGGAGAAAGGAAGCCTTTTTGCTTATGCTAATTCGCATAGGTGAAGTCTCTCAGAAGATGAACTATGTGTTAAATCTTAGAAGGAGTTTTCAAGGTGTTTGCCTGAAAACATAGGTTATGTCTGTAAAAGAAACTTTTTTCTGTAGCTGCTAGTACACAAATCTTTGTTGCTGGAATAGATAGTGATTGGAGACTGCTGTTTTATAGCTGATTTAAGCTAAGAAGAGTGTGATCTGGCAGTTCAGCTCTGTTCCCTCCTGGCCACGCATCTCTGCCATCTCCTTTGTGCCACAACTTGTGCTTGTGTGGCAGTGCTATGAGCCAGAAAAGGATTGATCCTGTAGAAATCCAGGTCGGTTTTCACTTGGCTTGCACAGCCAGGAAAATGGTACCACAGCAAGAGATAGGAATGAGCAGTGACAGATCTCTTCTACTGATGGTTTGGGTGTAATGCGCTTAATGTTCTGAAGCTGGAGGCTGAGATGTTGGTAGCTGTTGTGCAGTTATTCCGGACACCCTAGAAAAGAAGGACAGCATGACCACTGATTTCCTGAGTGCTGTTGGTACATTCATGGACAACTTTGCCTATACTATCTCTTTCTTAGGTTTATCATTTGCCAGTAGGTGCAAATGGTTATTTTTACTGCCCACTCAGGGGCTTCATGGAGTCAGAGGATGGAGATGAGTTATTTCCATACAGCTGTTTGTCCTGTTGCGTATGTGGTGGAAAAGTGTCCACAAAATCCCTTTCTCTCTCCACCCCCTTAAAATACAGCAGCCAACATAATGGTGCTGATGTGGCAGTGGGAGCAATTAATCTCATAGCAGATTACCTTTTGCCTGCTGCCTCTGGCACCAGGCAGAGGGGGGATGTCAGGATGCCCTAGGAGGAGGTGTATGTGACATCTGATTGACAGCTGATGGCTCTGCCTGGTTGGTGCCTGGGAGCTGGAGGAAGAATGCTGACATGGATGGGTTGTGGTCAGGAAAGGGATGGATGTGACATTTATGGACACACAATGCTGAATCACGCAGGCAGTATCCATCTCTGCCAGTGTGAGTGGGATAGGTATTCTGCCTCTTCTTCCCCTCCCAGATTGGAAAGGATGTATATTAATAGAAGTATACGTGACTTAATGTGCAGCTACTCAGTGTTAACCCATGTCCCCAGGGAAGAGAAGTGCTTATTTCAGGTTGTGCAGATCATAAGCCTGCTGTCTTGTGTGGTGCATGTGCTCTGAATGCTAATGCTCTTTTTCCCTTTTCTTTACTGACACAGCCATTGAGCTGATGAATTGTATAGATTATACAATGATAATGGATGGGGAAGGGGAATAGTAAATCCTGCCTGTTTGTAGAGAACAGCTGGATTCCTAATAACACTGGAATGCTGTTATGGTGGGGGAGGTTTAGTTGCCCCCTCCCTTTCATCGCTGCCATTCAGACATCCCAGTGTTTGCATAAGGATGAAGCTTTCCAGCACCCTGAGGCTAATGTAGCAGTTATCCTGGGAGTCTGCCAGCTCTGTTGGATCTAGGAAGAGTCTCAACTTCTCCATGGTGCCTCTGTGTGATGCCTTTGGGAAGAAACGAAGATAAGAGGCCTTGTATTTGATCTCCAAGTAACAGCTGGGTGAGGGAATGGTTTCTCCTTGTAAACTAGCCCAGTCCCTAGTTGAGAAGTGGGCTGAGCTCTGATCTGATCCTGTGCAAGGCAGCAAGTAATCTGCATTATGGAAAGTCTTAGGGCAAGATTGAGTTGGGAATTTCAAGATCTGCAAGAAGGATGATGCAGAAGTGTGCAAAACTTCCAGTATTTTGTATTATTAATAATAAATGATGTATATTAATTTTAATTGTAACAAGCTAGCAAAGGAGACTGAATGTTCAGATGATTGATAAGACTGTGGTGTTCACCAAAAACCACAATCCTTTTCTGCTAGATGCTGTACAAGCACATCATAAATGATCCTCACTTTCCCAAAGTGCTTTCAGAGCTAAAAGTGTGGCGCAGCAGGTGTACAAGGCAATCAAGTGAACTGTTATAGCAAGGGAAGACAAAGTGCTAAATATAATCGGATGAATAATTGTAGGGCTTTTTCTCTTTTTTTTTGTGATTATTTTTTTTCCTCCCTCCCCTCTGGTCAATGGCAGGAAACACAATAGATAACTATACAATCAGGATAAGTAATCTTCATATATCAGTGGATAGTAGGGCTTCTCTAGATTTAGTGAAGCTGGAGAAGGGACTTTCAGTGGCAAAATACATTTTGCAAAGGGAGGTTGAACCAAAAGGTGCATTTATTCAAAATGGATTATGTCTAGATGTTCCTCTGTTCTCCCTTTTTTCACTGCTTGGGCATCTCCTAGTGCAAGCATTATTTCAATTCTAGCTCTAGCATTTTTGCTGTTCTATTGCAGCTGAGCAACGCTATGGTTCTACTCATTTTTTTGCACCTGGATTAAATCACCATTTTGTGCAGCTGGAGGTAGTTTTGTTCAGTAGGTTTTGGAAATTCACAGGTGTTTAAGGCCAGTCAATCTTTTGGCAGTGCTGGCTAGTGAGGAAGCTTACACAGTGCTTCAAAGCATGTTTATGCAAAGCTACCAATTCCATGTAAGCCCTCCCAGCAAGTTTTGCACCCTAGTGATTGTCCATGGGTAGATCTTCTGTCTGCTCTTCCAAGACTGAAAAGAATCAAATGACAAACTGCCAGTCTTTCTCCTTCACTTTCTGGTATGCCCTTGTAAATCTGTATGTCTTCAGCAGCTAAAATCTTTGTTGTTGTTTGTTTTTAATTCTTCCAGTAGAGTTTACTTTTACTTCTGGTGTTGACACAACAGGAGAAACTAATGGCCACGTAGGCTTGCTCTTGACATCTTTATCTTGCTGATGCTATACTAACTAGTGCAAGAGAAAAACAGGTCGCACCCAGGAGATACACACCGTTATATTGGTATAAGTGAGAAGCAAACACAATCCTAGCAGACAGTTCTTATTCCTTACATTGGTCACCCTTTCAATTACAGATCTGATCTGCTAAAGTCTTGTCATTCTTATTCTAGTTTCTGTTAATGAAATGCATTTAACTGTCAGCTCTTGTTAACAGTAACAACACAGTAGAAGATTCATAAATTCCCATGGAATTCAAATGACTGCTACTTTAGAGGAACTCAGTGAAGTCCTTTTTCATCTTGAAGTTGCAGGAGAGATAACCTCAGCTGGCTTGATCCAACCAACCTGGATATTTCAAGCAATGAATTTATCTCAGACTTATGTCTGATTCCTGTCTGAAATAATCTAGATCAGTATTCTAAGAACTCTGGGTTTTTCAGGTCCATGTCATCATTGTTGATTAATTATTTTTGTGAATGGGCAGTGCTTCAAGGGAGATATCTATGTGTGTAAATCAAGAAAGATGATTAGTTAGCCACTTTTTAGCTTTCAAATGTAGGTTTATCAAAACACTGTTTACTGAAGATGGAATTCTTTTGCAAGAAGCATGTATACCTGATGATCTCTTGGTCTTCATTAGATACCTGAATGAAAAAAGTTAGACACACTATCTACTTAAATCATTTAATCCAACACAAGTATCCTACAGGTTAAAGTTCTGGAGACAATTCATTCCTTTCAAATGACAGTTCTATTAGAATCAGTAGGAGCTGGAGGCTCTTTGTTTCGCCTGTCCAGTGCAGAGGGCTTTAAGCTTTAATACCATGTGAGCTTAATAGGATACAGAAGAATTATCACAGGAATAGAACTTCATAATCCATTTAATTTTTGCTGATGCTTTCCTGAAAACTTGTATTAAATAGAAGGTCTTAGTTTTAGGGTATATGCATTTTAATTTGTAGTTGTACAAGGTCCATAGAAGCAGGATGAAGGTCAGCTTTGGCCATTTTGATCATTGCTATAATGATCAGAACAGATTTGTACCCACCATTCCTGAATGGCTACTTAGACATGGAGTTTTGTTTTAGCAGTCAGATAAGGAGAAATAAACAAACAAAACTTTTTTTCTCTTTTTAATTGAAAACATACACTCTCTAACCTATAATATAAAAGTGGTAGTGGGAATGACTAATTGAGTTGAAAGCAGGCCATGAATAAGTGTTGGCGTGTACAAAGTAAATATTATAAATGTGTTCTTTATAAATGGATCTCCCAGATACTCTACACCTTTTTTGTTTAGTGCTGGAAACAATTCTGTATTTTCCCTATGTCTAGGGACAAAAACTGTGTTAAAATCTGAACTCTTGAATAGACTCAATCTGACTTTGACCAGTTGTCCAAAGTAAAGCCTGGTGTTTAGTTTTGTCAGGGGAATATTTTGTGGTTGGTCATCTTAATTAAAATGGTCACCTGAACTACTCCATGTATGTGTTTGTGCTACTATTTAATTATCTGAAGACAAGTTTTCTTACAAATTAGAACTGTTGCCAACTATAAATTGAAAAAACATATGGTAGAGATGCCAAACAGTCATTTCCATGGTTGGAACTATTACAATATAACTGGTTGATATTAGGAGCTTTATTTTATTCCACTCCATGTTTCTGAAACAATACTTCAAGAAAATGGCAAAGGATGAATGAGCATCATTGCTCTTTATATGCACCTGTGCCTTTTTGACTATGTCTTGATGGAGCAGGATGATGCAAACAGCCAACTGGGCAGTGCAGTTCCACTTGTGAAGAAAGCCTTGGATTTGGAAGCTGGATCTCAGGTTTTCATAACAGAGGGTGGTTCTCAGGTGCCATGGTTTTAGTTTTTGACAGTGAAATATGTCAAATGATTCTGGGATCCAGATGAGGAGTGTTTAGCTTTTTTTTGTTTTGTTTTGTTTTTAATTCAAGACTCTCTGTAGCACATCTTGGGATCAAGCACCTAAATAGCTGATTGTGAAATTTTGAGCTTTGGAGTTGGAATTGTAGCTTCTCAATGGTGCTTTGTAAAGACTCTACAGTTAGTTAAGATAAATGGATTTTCATATCTATGGGGCTTTCTCTTTTGATTCCTATTTTACTGCTCATTTTATTTAGATGCACATGTATTGGTGGCCTTGTACATGCTTCTTGGTGGGATTTCTCATCTTCTGCAGGCCAGACACCCAGTTCTGCTGTATAAATGTTGGTAATGGCTTGGCTTCCTAACACAGCTGCTGCCATCTGATTTTGTTCCTTTGTGTGAATGAGTTCAATAGGACAAGCAAGCCTAAACCAGCTGCAAGTAAAATTTCCCTGGGGATTGCCTGCAGGCATAAGTGCATCAGTGTTGAGACTGGAGCAGCTGCCTCTGTCCTGTTAGCTAAGGATGTGTTTTGGGGCAGGATGAGACATCTTGGGATACGTGGCATATGAGGAATGAAATTTGGAGGAGAGCACTCAGCTGCATGACAGCATTATGCCTTAATGTACTTTGTTTTTTTCTCTTTTTCTTGAGACTGTTGAACTTCTCCAGAGCTTGGAATCCTGAGCTTCTCTATCTGCTTTAAAAAAAAGAAAAGAAATCTTTGGCAAATATCATTGCAGATGTTTCCCTTTGTTAAATATTTTGTTTAATCAGTGGAAGGTTGCTTCTGAACTATCATTAAAGATTACCAACTAGTAAAGGGCTTTCTGTTAAAGGGCACAATTGGATAATGCCCTTAATAATATATTTTAACTATTGATCAGCCCTGAAGTGGTCAGGAAGTTGGACTTGATTTTTGTAGGTCCCCTTCAATTTAACTATTCTGTTCTAATTCTTGAGGTAGCCCTATAGTTATCCTGCACATAAGTCGATGTGGTTTTATCTGAGATTGTTTCTGGGAGCAGTTTTGATGCCATCACACATCGTGGTAGTTTCTGCAATAAATGTTTAGGTCTGCGAGTAACAAGAACGTTAGAACTGCATGTTTCAAGGCTCTACTGGAGACTACTTCCAGTCATTCTATAAGGTCAACATGCTTTGAGTTGTTTTCAGAACTCTATCACAAATTTTTTAATAACTAAATTCCTTTGAAGAGAGTGTCATTTAATGGGCATTTGCCTGTGTAGCATGTCTCTATAACTATGTAGGAGTCTCACAGTCTTTTAATCTCTGAAAAGGATGGACAGCAGGCTTTCATTATATTGAACTGAACAGGAGGGAAGGTGCTGTCATCTGCTTTTTTCTCTTTCTCTAAAATACTAAATCTGCTGCCCAGAGATTAGGAGTAAAGGCCTGGCTCCTCAGGGAGGACTCAGTGCAAATTTGCAAACTTATTTTGGCATTTAAATTAGCTTTCAGCTAAGGATGCTTCCTTATTTTATATACTTGGACTACAGCTACTCTGGGGTGTGTATTTAAAGTTAATCTGTGTCAATTATTTCAGCAGCATGTTGTGGGACAGAGCCTGGTAACAAGAAATTAAGAATTAGCTATCTTACAATAGGCTGAGTCTGTTGCAGACAAGGACCTGACTTCTTCCACCTACAAAATATAACAAATGTGAGCTCCAGTAGGAAATGAGAGAAGATTGCTGCTAGTGTGGGACACGCTTTTTGTGTTGACCTTTGACTTGAGTAGCTACAAAGTTCAGGAGACTTTTGGGAATGGTGCTGAGGGGCAGAATCATAATAACATCTGCTACTCTGTATTATTCCTGAGCAATAAATGGGGCTGGAGTGTAAGAGCTGAAATTTGCTCTGGGCATAGATGATCATTTGCTAAGAAGGAAAGTAGCAGGTTGTCCTCGCATGAAGTGTGTAGCTGGAAACCAAACTTTGTCCTGTCTGGCTGTCTATGTATAGATGCTTGGTGTCATCGAGTTCCGCATTGAAAATAAATAAATACAAATGAAAGTGAGACAAGATTTAAGGGTCTGCTGTGACATTTCAGAGTGCAAGAATATTCTGAAGTTCTTTACCATTTTTGGGGCTCCACAAAGTTTGGCTTTCTAGATCAGTTTGGTGTGGCTTTTTAAAAGTCTACAACAGCATGCTTTACTCCCAAACCATCAATAGCATTTTGCAGCACTTGGCTCCCTGCTGACCAGGGGTTCTTTTTATAATAAACACATTCAGTAAACAGAAAACTTACTGAGGGAATGATACAAAATTACAGAAGCAATAATTACACTCACTCATGTCAGAGCTCTCTTACAACAAGAAATAATAATGAAACAACATTTACTTTATCCTTTTTCAGGGGCCAATAAAGGATAATGTGGCCATATTCAAAAAGGATCTTTTTTTTTTTTTAATACTCTATATTGCCTTCATTAACATTTTTTTCATTTCTTGTTTTATAACCCTTTTAATTGAAAGGGGTGGAAAGAGGGGGGAAGCATATGAAGGGCATGTTTTGGAGAAACAACAACAACAAAGTTTCCTCCTAAACATTATTGGTTTCACTATAATACTGAGAATACTGCCGCCACTCCATCATACTGCTGTGGATTAGTGATTTCATTAAAATATTTTGTTGAAGGTCTTTTCATAGAGGGCTTTTTGGTTTCATTTTTTGAAGTCTCATTTTATCCAATTAACTTTTCTATATCTCTGAGGTTATGCCAGATCGGTGAGACAGTGACTGCTGCTTCCTGGGAAGCCAGATATAGTAGTAGCGCAGGAATCACATAGAATAATAAGGTTCATTTTGTTGCTGTATAAGAGTCAAGGAAGTTTGGAGTGCCCCTCGGCTGTTGAGACCTTTTGCCACTCTTGAGGTTCCTTGGTTAGAGTGCTGTGGGAAGGGAAGAGCCATTTGGGTGCTGTGTTGGTGGGTTTTGGCTCTGTACTGAGCTTTGACTATGAATGTTATTTTAGATTTATTCAATACACAGTTGTGTTCTATGTGCTTGCATTTTTAAAAGAAATTAAAATAACCTTGTACACAGGTTCCTTGGATATAACACAGCATCCAATCAAGAACAGACCTGATACAAGAGAAGACAAGGTAGCAAGCCAGAACTCTTGATGTTTCCCCCAAAGGGTGAGCTCCCAAAAGTTAAGCTAATTAAGGAGGGCACTTAGGCCGAGGGGTTAACAGCTGTTCTGGAGGCTACAGAGAGCTCCTTTAGGAGATGAGGTTAGACTTTGGAAATAGTTCCTTGTGGGAGTATTCAGAAAAATTGCTGTACACGTGTGCATGTATGTGTGTGGAATTCAGAATGAAGGGTTTAGATGCAGCAGCATAGACAAGGATGGAAATAGGTCAGTCAGTCGTTTAAGTGCTCTCTATGTGTTCCTTCTCTGTGACAGCTCTGAGTAGCAGTTGGAAGACAGCCTGGGATTTCATTTAAAAGCATGAACCAGAAGAAAAAGAAAGGAGGGGGACATTTTGCTTGTTTTGATGCCCACGTGTCCCATTTTCAATTATTCCTCTCATCCACACTCACTCGGATGCAGTGAGATGCCTACAAATGAGCCGTGAGAGAATTTCAAAGGTTTGGATGCGCCATTCGCAGAACTACATGGAAAATAAAAAAAAGAAAAAAAAGAAAAAAAAAAAAAAGGAAGAGAAAATAAACTTGTACACCTCCTTGTTGTGAAAATATGGCTTGAAATTGCTTGAGGACAGTGTCCCTTGGGGTTTTAGTGTTTTGAAAAACATGAAGGACTTTGTGTACCTGATTAGGGGTTTGCTACTTTCAGTTGTCAGATCTTGCACTGTAGGTTTGAATTTCTACATAGTAGGTATAACACACTTAAGTACCTTTTATAAAATACAAGATTGCTATGTTCTCTTTCTTGTTAGCAGCTAGTTCACAAATTGTAAAATGAAATTGAAACCAGAATCGGATTCACTTTGTTTAGCTTTTAGCCAAAAGTCAGTCATCTGCTCTAGCCTGATGTCTTAGAGCTGTCTGTGGTCGGCAGCACAGTCCCAGGTGAAGTAAGTTGCTGTCTGGTTGGATTACAGTGAGGTTGATCTGCCCTCCTTAAGGTGTTTAACATGAGTCAGAAGGTCTGCTCTCCAGCTAGAGTAAATTTACTGATGTCCTTGTGTATAGAGCAACTCAACAGAGTTGCACGGACTGTTACACTGACTGGATCAGGCCCACTGTTGTTGGGTTCATATGTGTGTATTCTATTGGTGCATTTTTGTCACTGTTTAACTGTAGCTCTACCATTCTCTACTGGTATTCTCTTAATCTTGACATAATTCAAAACCCAATTTTGTCTAATTTTTTTCCTGGCAAGCTGGCATTTGTTATGACAGAAGTAGACACATTTGTGGGTTCAGCACAATGCTCTAGAAATAGATTCAAAAGCCAGACTTGGTGATTGCTCCCATTCTCCATATGTCATAAGCAGTCAAATAATAATTTTGCTCAAATGTCCCTTTCTTGTAGTGATGGATTAGTAAAAGCACACTGTGTTTGCAATAGGACTTTGGTTTTTATAACTTTATTTTTCTGTTTGAACAAACCATGAGCCATGTTAGTCATCCCAATGTGAGCAGCATAGCCACAGGGATGGCTGCTGAGTGCATGTTGTGTCTGCACTTGGAATGCCATTGTTCACAAATGGGAGTCCTGACTTCTAATTCCAAGAGTAAGGGGGATCAGAAGAGCTGTGGTCACAAATTTGGAGGGAAAAGATTTTGTCATCTTTGAAAACCGTCCAAGTAATTGTGCTGATTGTCATAGGTAAGATTCCTTTCACTTTTCAATAATGTGCTTGTGTATTGTTCATTACAGGGGAGCAGTTTCAAATATTTTTGAAGGAGAAAAAAGTTGATAATTAGCCTGTTTATGCTTTACATCTATCTCTGAACCCCTGTCTGATAGTCATCCTGTCAGAATTGTCAAGAGAAGTAAAAAAGCAAACATCCTTTTTGTCCCTAATGTAATAGTGTTTTTCAGTTACACTTGTGTATTGCATCCCAATGAATGGGGGTAAATACGTAGTGTTTGTGGCAAGTAGGGCTCTTGTCTTTATTCATTTTCTCCACTCCTATACACACTGGGTAAGGTGCTCTAAGAGACATCAGCATGAATTTGCTTTTATCTTAGCTAAAGTTGCGTGCATCAGTCTAGGGCAAGTTGCTTCTTCATGTCTGGAGATAGTTTGGCTAACCTGACTTGTTTAGCTGTCCTGTGACCTCCTGATGAATGCTATTTGCTCTTTACTTCTGCCTTGATAATTGCCCATGAGAAAACATGAGTAAATTTGGAGCTGGGGTTCTCTTCTGGTAAAGGAGAATCACTGAGGCATCTTAAATCCTTACATGAGTATCTTGGACCTTAAACATTCAAATGAAATTCTTGTGAGGATATGCTGTTTCGGTACATTTGTTACTTACAGCTGATGGTCTGTCTGGGTTTTCTGTGGGAATGACCTTGCTTGGAATAGCAACGTCTTGTTTGCTGGCTGTAACCCAGAAGCATGGAGGATACACACAGTCAGAATAAACCAAACATTTTTCTGCTTCTTGCAGGGAGGGACATGATTTATTTACTTTTTTTCAGAGACCTGATTTGTTATTTGTGACTCTGTCAGACAAGTCCAGCATGATCTTGTATGATTCATTCAATCTCTCTCTGTTTCTCAGTCATCTTAGTTGCAAAGTGAGACTAATACCATGCACCTGCCTTGCTGCAGCTCTGGAGAATATTTCATTAATGCCTGTGAAGTGTTCCAAAAACCAATGAAATGCAAACCATGGATGTCTGAGTTTTAGGGGCTTTGATTAAGCTCTTGAAGTACAAAGTCTTTAGTTCTGAAAGTTGAGGAAACTTTAGAACTGTAATGTCTGAATGCAAAATCTCCATCCCTAATTACAGGCTATGTGAAATGGCTCATAGTTTAATAGACAGTGAAGTTCAGGTCAATGTTATGTACCTAGACATAAACTAATTAGCCACATCATGCAGTGAAATGGTCTGTTTGATAAGAATTCGTCTGTTTGATATTGCATTCTTGGGATCTAAGGGAAATGGAACATATCAGTAAGCCTGTAACTAAAGTGTGGATCTCTGTGAGGGTGGGGAGAACAGAGAACATGACGATGGATGTGATTACATTAGCCTGCATGGTGAGGACATCAGGTATTTATGCTTCCTACCTGACCAGGATTAGATACAGGATGAATTCCTCCTAAGATATTTTCTCTTCTTGATGCTTTTTTTTTTTTTTTCTTTCTTTTCATCCTTCCTCCTACAGAAAAATGTTTCTTCAAATGTTTGTTACGTATAGTTTGTTAGAACGTGATATTTTTGCTTCTGGTACTAGCATATGGATTTCTGTGTGTGTGATAAAATAACACTTCACTTAGGAATTTTTGTTCCACCTGTTGTTGCTCAAGATCCTCAGTTTTAAATCCCTCTTTTTAGTTGGAATTGCTTTCAGGCATCTACTGTGACACTTGACGTTGTTACAAAAAAAGTAAAAATTCAGCAGCGTAATTTCAAGTGTCTGTCCAGATATCAGACCTTTCTTTTCTGTAGAGTTTTCTATCACCTTGCATTGTGCTAAACAATAATACTAATCCATTCAATCACCTGGAGTATTTTGCTAATCTGTACTTATCCTTTGAAGCTATCTTCAGTATTTAGATAAGAAATGCAAGCTGAGACCAGGGAAATACAAAGTGATTGTGATGTTCTTTTTCTTTTGAAGGAAGCATTTGGTGTCGTCTCTCTTAAATGCACATGCTTTCCAATTCGGCGTCATGTTATTGATAATCACAGACTATTTCTGTGCCCTGCTTTTGTTTAGGAGCTCTTACAAATCAGGCTCATGAATTTTTCTTTCCTTCCTATGGCATGGCATTAGCATGCTTATTTCTTTGTGTAGCAGTGACATTAGCATATTACTTATTGTATTTAACCTCCTCTGTTGGGATATTTTACTCAGTGTTGTGTGGTGTCTTATCTTATGGCCTTATGGGTTTCACTATGATGTGATTTATCTCATTTTGTGTACCTTTCACTGTATTTTTATCAGATGATTAGAAAACAAATGGAATTAATGGAAGAAAGTACCAGTGCACTTCATCTGAACAAAACAAAACTTTGTATAAGAAAGTAAGAAAGTATGCAGGAACATGCCCAAATTTTTGAAGATATATTTTGCAGAAAAAAAACAAAAACAACTCTTATCTTTCTCCACCTGAATTTTTCATCTTCCTTCTCATCATTTCTAATTGTGTTGCCAAAACTGCTTTCTCAGCTTTAAAAATCTTTCTGGAATTAAATGGCTTCTGGATCTTGACAATGCAATGTTTTGATGCATGTGTTTGTCACATCCTGATTAGATTGGCATAACTCCTGCTCTCTCGGCCCCATCTCAAAACTCAATTCATAAAGCAGAGTTTCATACAAGATGCTACCACTAGGGTGACAAAGCAGTGAAATTCAATCATACCATGCGTAAGTTATCCATTTTCCAGAGGCTGACGGGAGAAGTTGAATTGTCAGGGCTCTTATGAGCTGCTTTACTTTGTTTTCCTTTGTCTGTTCTTGTCTTCCAGGCTTCAATATATTTTCTTTCAAATGGAAGAAAGTCATTTTCATCTCGTCTTTGTTCTGGCCACAGAACTATTGTTTCCATGTGTTACCATTACAGGTGAACCACTTAATTTTGAAAGCCTTAAATTTGTTTACTTAGATCTTCTCTTTCAAGCTCATTTGTGGTCAGGGTGACCCATTTCACTACTGTCAAAGTTTGTTTTATTTGATTAATTCCACCCTGTGAGTTTGAATGTGAATTTCAGATAGGGATACCACAGTGTTCTTGGCAAGCATTCAGGTCAAGCCAGTAGAGAAGAACAATTTGATTTTGAAAGTAGCAAATTGCTCTTTTCTCCACATGCCTCCAGCAATCCCATTTCATGGGCCTTAAGAACAAGTTGCTTTGAAATTCTGTTGCAAAGGAAAAACAAGAGTCCACTTCCAAAATACTTAAGGTGGAAGCACTAACTCCCAAAATCAAAGAACTGCTTCGGTCCACACAGGAAGACACAGCACTTGGATCCTTGTCTTAGCTTGAACAAAGCACATATCAGCATCATGGAGCAGCTTTCTGTTCTTGCATGCCGAATATGGAAGCATTTCTCCATGCAAAGTATAGCTGAAGGGGCCGATTCCTGAACCCCACTGGGAAGATGGCACAGTGGGATGGGGTGATGCACTTAGGTTTTGCTTCCTCATATTAGAAGCAGATGGATCATGGATGTAGTCTGAACTAATATTCCACGGCTTTTTCAGTTATGCTTCAAGATGAGCTTACCATGGGAGGCACTGCTGGTGCTGAAGCAGTGAGTAACAACTATGCAGTGCCTCATTGCTTTTAATGTTGAGAGAATAAGGAAGCTAATGGGAAAGTCTGCTGGGAAGGTGGGATTTAGATTGTCTGCTTACAGCTTAAATGAGTGTCTATACAAATCTGGAACAGAAGAAAGCTCTCTAATCGCTTAATGATCACTACAAGATCATTGCACTGTCCCATTAAAACCTTAGTCCCATGTCAGCTTGAATATGGGCAGAAGATGAATTTGTGAAAAACAACATGTTGGGGGGAAAATAAAAAATTCATTTAGGCTTTTCAGATTCATAAAGAGCCTTAGCTGAGTGTAAGCTCTTTAGAAGCTATTCCTGTGGCTTTCTCTAGAATCTGTTCACTCATTCTGAATTTTAACTCAGATTTTTAAAAGGTCATGTTTGTTAAGGAGAAAGCAACATTTGACAGGGCTGACTTATTTTTTAACAGTCTCGGGGGTAGCGGGGTAGGAGAATTCCGCTTACAGCCCAGTGAATGAAACAGGCAAGCTTCATCTTTGCTTCTAACTTTCCTAAGGCTTTCAACAGTTTTTAAAATGTTCTCTTTGCTCCAGGCTCCCTACTTCTCAGTCTCTCTGTGTCTAGAGGACACTGTCAATATCCTCCTCCCACCTCTATATTCTAAGGATGAATTGTTTCATGTTTGTTTATGCTAAGCCATGAAAGCTTGAAATTGAAATGTTTGCTCCTCCACTTCCCACTCATATATGTTCTCATTCATTGTACATTTTTGCTATAGGATTGTGTCTCAGGGGTGCTGAACTGTGTTAGACCGCAAATATGCATAAAGAAAAATAAATAATTCCAGAGGCCTCTTGTGAAGCCTGCTGTCCCACAGATGGGTTCTCTGGTGTCTACTGAGCTAAGAGCAGTAATTGAAACTTTCCCTTTATTTAGGGATTTTCACAGAATTAAATGAAAAAGATATTAATGTGGACTTCTGGAGGTTTTCAGTCTGACTCCTATCTGAAAGAAGAGCTAGCCCTAGTGTTATACTTGTTTCTTAAGGCTTTTTCCAGTTGCATGTTGAAATTCTCTGGATAGAAATGCATGGTTTTTTGGCTTGTTTATTGTGGTGTTGTTGTTTGTACGTTTTTAACATTCGGATTCTCTGTTGCCTAATAAAAGTCTTAGTTCATTAAGTAATATTTTCTTCAGTAGAAATGATCATAGGAGCAGCCTTTTTTCTTCTGCTTAGTTGCCCATGTTCATAGAAATTAAAAGAACTGGAAGTCTTTGACATTGTTGTCATCCACTGACACAAAAATTCCTGGAAGATAACATAGGCACAAATGGTGTGATCCAACCAGCCATTTCATTTATCTTGCAGGATACAAGTCATAGGCAAAAAGTGCTGCGTACTGCAGCATGCACAACCATGTCAGCATTTGTATTTTTTTAACCCCAAGATTGTTTTGAATTGCATTTCCTTCCACTGCTGCAGCATCTTAAATTTCACATATAACATACTTGAGATGATGAATACTTGTTCTCTTAATAGGGGATGATATTGGCTGGCTTTTGCACTTGTGATATTGACAGCAGCAGGCAAGAGAATTTCTCAGAGATGGTACTGAAGCAATTGCAAGCTTTCCTATAAAACTTGACTGAAGTTATACTGAAGTCATACTTCAGTTTTTGATCAATGGCATACAAGGTTTCTGGGAAACTTAACATATGGCCGAGAACTTCTGTTTCATTTTGCTGGCATAATTTTAGTATTCCTACGTATCTTAGTGCTTTAACATCCATTAATAATTTGTCTGATTGAATGGACAGTTCACTAGAAAATATTAAAGACCGTGATGCCAGGGAGATGCAGTTAGACTGAGAGAAGTGCACATCTTTGACAGTTATGGAGCTCTCTGGCTGCCAAAGTTGGAAAGCAAAGTTTCTAAGGATGAGAAGAGAGGTAGAAAGCCAGACACAGTGGTGTGTCATAATCTCATATTGGATGATCTCTTTAAGGATTACGTAAGAAAAAAGCATCAGTTCTGCATGGCATGTTTAACTCAAGTATCTGGACTGACAAGAAGCTTTTCACTCATAAATATTTAGGCAACACAGTGGCTTTTTTGATCAACAAGTATAATGTAAGAAGTAGGATAATAAGTATGCTAAGATCAGCTTCCACCTGAAATCTCTCCTGGTCTGCATGGATAAAGGTTACCAGCAAATTTAATTTGGCATGGTGCTTCATCCTCAGCTCCTTTATTCAGATGTTGCATGTCCTCCGAAACAGTTGTATTCTTCTATAAATCACAGGAAATTGTATAATACTAAAAATTTTTATTAACAGATAGGCAAAAAAAGGGTTTTCTGGCCATTTTACCCCCAAGTGCTTGTTTTCAATGGATAGCAACAAAAAAAAGTGAATGCTCCAAATCCCTGAATTTTTTTTCGGATTTAACATTCTCATCAGGATTCTCAGACTAATCTTTCACTGTACCATTATTCATTGCAATGAGATGTTTTCAGTGCACCAGAATCAAAATGTGTAGTTTCAGCTTGGCTTAGTATCAAATCACATTCTGCTGGTGCGTTGCAGTGATTCATAGGAGTTACAGTTTGAGTGCTTTTACATTCCCATTCTTCTGCATCAGACAAGCATCCATTTTAGACAACTGACCCCCTATCTCATGCAATGGCACCAGATCTCCTCCTACATTGTTTTGACTTAGTAAGAGGAGATGCCGGGGGGTAATATAAGAAGTAAATCTTTGCCAGGTAGGGCATGTAGCATGGGATTGGTCACATGGAAAGTCCCATTTCTACCAATGGGACTGGTGGAAAATGCAAAGCTAAAGTGATCTGAGGTAGAAATTGGTAATAGAACAAAGACCACTGTGCTGTCAAAAAGTTCCTCCTTTTCTGTGTTGTTTGGGCTGAGGCAATACCATGCAGTGAAGCTCAGATGGTAAAACTCTGCCCCTTAAATTAAGAAGTGATTGGAAAAGATCTGAGCCTGATTTAACTTCCTTTGAAAGCATCTGGGCTTTTTTGTTGATTGCAATCAGTGGCAGATCAGGGCTTTATAGCTTGCCTGCCATCTTCTGAAATGTTATGTGACAAACTTGGCGCTGGTGTTATTTCAGTTATGAAATGTTTACTATTTTATTGTAGCAGTGATTATGGGAAGAACATTTGCATCATGCTCAGAGTTTCTAGTGGACTTTCCAAAGATGTATGCTCTGATATTTTGTGTGTTGCTGTTTTTTATCTGACTTGGCCATGCTGTCCCTTTGCTAATGTGCAATATTCATCTGGCAGGTTCTAAAACAACCTAATAGAATAAGGGTAATATGCTCTCTTTAATTAGATAGCAATATGTAACACACCCAGTGGGCCAGATGACCTTGAAAAGTAAAGTGAGAACAGAGAAACATTTGAGAGGGAAAAAAAATCTTTAGTTACAGGGAGCTGGGGCTTGAAAGAGCAAGAGGAAACGCTGACATATTTGTATGTATATGTAGATGTGTTGTACATATATATATATAAAGCCTCAGAGAATTTCTCTCATAAAATAGGCTGGGATATCTTATTGCTTTTAGAAGCATTTCAGAAGAGAATGTTAAGTGTGAAGTAGTGCAATCTTACTGGAAGTGAACCTCACTAAAATTCAGACTGTGTCAGAAAACTTTCCTGTGATTCCATAAACCACTTAATCTCCATCTACAGAGCCTGATATATCCCCATCACTGTAGTGCCAAAGTACTTCATAATCCTTCATGTATTTCCTCTTAAAACACCATGGAGGGTCAGTAATAAAATTATTTTTACGAGAGGAGAACTTAGGCATTGCAGTTTTTCTGTAGGCTGTATAAGATGTCTCCACAGTCTTATGTTACCACCCTAAGTTAACCACTGGCTTATTTTTCCCTCTTCTGTAATATTATGAAATGTGTAGCTTTGTTCAGGTCTTCATGCAATTGTAAATTCACTTAATAGTGGTAAAGGGACTTTGTATTGGATCGCCTGTTTAACAGACATATCCCTGACTCTACCTGCTGCTAGCCACTGATGCATGGATTTTCAGGCAGCGTGCATGGGTTGAGTATCCCTGTGCAGATACGATAAAAGAGCCTTCTCTTCCACCAGCTCAAAATGGATGGATTTTTATGTATCCAATCCAAAACACATTTGTAAGAGGAGCTAGTTGCAGATATGGCAAGACTGTGCAGGAATACAATCAGTATACTGGCTGTGTGTGAGTGGGAAATACCTAAGTATATTGGAGCCTGTTAGCAAGGATAGTTCTAAAAGGAAGCCAGCGGTCAAGCTTTATGATGCTGGGCAGTTAAATCTTGCTAGTTAGCATTCAGCTGCAGGTTGCCAGTCCTGTGCTGCTTTACTGTTTGCCATCTCATCAGAATAGAGAATGTCTTCTTGACAGTTTTGGTAATAAGTCAGACTTGCACTTCAGGGTATCAAAGAGGAGAAGGCCTTTGAGATGTGGAGATGGATTTCTTCTAGCCGAGTTCTGACATACACCTATTGAAAATATGTGTGTGTAGCATCACTGTCATAACATAAGTGATGGTTCTGGATGCAAATTGTCTGGCAGCCTGCAGTGTAGTGAAGTAATTGTTTAATGCTATACAGAAGAGTAAGGGCAAGGTCAGGCATGATGCTAACCATGCAAGAGTTAACTGCAGCAGCACTGGAATTAAAAACAAAAACTAAAAATACAGCTGAATTAAGGTATAACTGAAAAACACCCCAAAGCCATATATCATCTATTAATATCTTACCATTTGATATGAACCTTACCTCCAACTCTCCTAACTCTTAAACTTGGCTGTTTTAAATATTCTTCCCACTCGTTCATGTGGTCATTTTGGGCTTTGAATACAGTCAGCTTCATCTCAAATCAGTATATGGTAGATGCTGAATGCGTAGCATACTATGTAATGTGAAGTTCTCTTAAAATATCTGTCCTTGGCCTTTTGGATATAATGGTCCAAATTCACAGGCACCTCTTATCTCAGTCAGTGTGTTCCAACAATTCTTCTATGGACTGGGACAGTGTAGTTCCCTCTTGTATCAGTGGAGTTGGGAAAAGAAGTCCATCAGTGTTTTATACAGCTATTGTGTCTTGCAGTGCTGAGCACTTTAGGAAAGCTGTGAGGAACTGAATAGCTCTGTCTGCAGAACAGCTCTGAGCAGCATGCAGTAAGCAGGAGCCTAGGGCTGTGTATCGAGCAATAAGGAAAAGACAAAATATTGAATAATCTGCTCATTAATGAACAGTGTTGATCCTGTGTGCAGAATAAAGTAAGAACCCTGTGGAAAAACACCCTGTGCTACCATAGTTGAAGGCTGTCAGAATAATGACATATGCAGAGTTGAATGAAGGCTGTATGTATCTGTGCAGCTGTGGCATATCCAAACTTCTTAAAAGCAGGGGTTTGCGATGTGAAGGTTTGCTCCTTGAACTGCAGCTTTCCACGTGTCATAGATCTGACAGTAGGAGCTGAACCATCTTTTGGGGCATGTTTGTGTAATACGGGTCTAGAGGGAACACACTACTCCTTTCCTCTTGCCTGAAGGTGAGTAGGGTTAACTAAGACTGCCAACTTCATCTGACAAGAACTGTGTGAAATAGACATTGTAACGTGGGGGATGTTGGCATACGGCAGCTGGAGTGCTATCTAATGATTGGGAGGTGTCATGTATTTAGAGCATGTCTGTCTTTCTGAAGGGGAAGGTTCTGAGAGATCCTGCGGAAGATGAGAAGAGTTGGGAAGACTGGGAAGGAGGACCTGGGGAATTTGGGCTGCAGGGAGCACTCACAGACGTGGAGATTTGGTAAATTAATCTCATGTGAAGCTAAGATTCTCCTCAGTGCGTTACAGCTTGTGATCCATGAGTTGTAGGTGGCTCTTGGTCTGCATCAGGGAAGCTGCGGTGGTCAATATCTGCAGTGGAAATTTTGGGATCCAAAAGTTGGAGAAAAAACTGCTGTTTTCTCCTCATTAAGTGAACTACATACTTTGTTTTGAAAAGGCCAAACAATGAATCAAGCTTGAAAATGGAAGCACTGTAGGCGGTGTCAGTAACATGGTTAAAGCACCTAGGTGTGCTAAATTGATGTGCGTGTGACTCAGCATGCTGCTGGGAGTGGGAGTCCCAGAACACCTTCCTGGGGTGAGACAGAGATGAGCTGCTCCTGCAAAGATCTGCGTGTGGAGGCAGAAACTGACTGCCTCAGAAAGATCTTGGTGAACCTATGGGCAACCTCCCTGGGAACGTGCTGGGAATGGTGTTTCTTGAAAAACTGAAAAGTGGACTGGAGAATGTGTAGGGAGAAACTGTGGTGATGATTAGATCTTACCACCTTACACCCGAGATCATTCACAGGGTGGGATTCTCCTCTATGCGGGATAGGTTTTATTTCCAGTGCTTTGCTTCGTGCCCAGGAGTCCTTCTGGCATTTCTGAGGACTCAGGCTGTGGAGGGAGAGTTTAATACTGGAATTGAGATGTATCCTGCAGATCAGAGAAGGGAGTCTGCCCATGTCAGGTGCAGAGGCATATTCTCCTTGGTGAGTGTGTCTGTAACGCCTATTACCAGCACTGAGAAATGCAAGCATTCATCAGAAAGAGAAAATATCCCTTTGTGTTTATTCTTATTTAACACTGTTTACACAGAAAATGGAGAAACATATCTTTAACCATCATGTACTGTTTAAAATTATGTCAGTACACTATGCAGCAATCATTCTGTAAACATTTACTCCACCGTGTGGTCTCTGGTAGCTAATGCTATTCTGCTCTGTATGGACACTCGTGTTCTGCCTGGAGCACACTGCAGTGGTTATGTTAAATAGCCTTTGTGAAGGTTTCCAGAGCTCTAAATTAAAAATGCAGAAAGCTCGGAAGGAGGGAGAGAGGGATGGGAGAGGGATGCTTTGTAGCTGGAGCGTTAGAATGTCTTGCTACCTAATTGCCTGAGAACATGTGGGCTTGAATGAATCCTCTTTAATGAATAATAGGCAAATGCATAAATCGCAAACCCCAAGCACCCAAATGATGAAATGTGCACTAATGAAGACTCTGACTTCTCCAACAACAGCAGGTGTAGAGTTGATTTGTAAAACGTCGTGAATATAACAGGTTTAAAATGATATATTTATTAAAAGAAACAAGTCTTCCATGTGTTCCTCTTGTATTCACTCATGCTGCACAACTACTCTTCTTGCATGATATTGCAGGCTGCAGATTCTCAGCAGTTTCTTGCTGTTACTCTTGCCTCGAAGAGCAACAATGGAGACCAATTACCCTCTGTCTCCAGTTGTATTGCAATAAGCCTGAGGTCCCCCCACTACCTTTTCAATTTCAAATCCTAACCCTGTCAGTAGTGCCATTTGTGGATTTGAACTCCCTGGCTTTATGTGCAGCATTATCTAGAGATTCACCTGGTACTGATCCAATGAACCAACGCAACCTTACAAAGCTGAAGGGAAGAGTGTAGAGTTCTCTTTGTATTAAATCATATGCCATGAAAAAGGATTTCTTTAACTCCTTTCCTCCATTCTCTGTATCTCACCTTGTGGAAATGGGTCTGTTAGTGAGAGACTTGGACTCACGTGGTAGGGAAAATGAATGGGGGGCAGGGGGTGGGGAGAAGAACCCAAGAGAAAAGAAGGCAGAGGTCCTGGAGGTTTCTGAAACTTGAAGATTGTAGAAAGTAAAGACATAACTTGAAAGAATAGGAAGCAGCCCTAACAATAAACCTAGCATATGCCTTGATACTAAACCTTCCTCTATTCCAGCAAGAGATGAGAATGTTTTCATTACAGCAGATGTCTAAGTCTGTAAAACCTCTGATAAGTTAAGCCCCCAGAGGCAAGGAGGTTCTGTCCAGACAGTTGCCCAGCAAGCTGAATGCAGGTCTGAACATTTTTTGGTTTAACTGAGTTGAGATGGTAACCTCTTGAGATCTGGCTGTCTCCCAAGTAGGGTGGGATAAATACTGCAAAATGTTTCAGTTTCCATTTCAATTTTGAAGCTCATTTGCTTTGACTGAATTTGTACTGTGTTTATGTAAATTTGTAAACACTGTAATAAATTTATCTACTGGTTGGTAGAAAACAGAAATTTTCGAAAAAGACTGAAGAACATTTATGAAGAACAAATTCTAATTCAATCAGAATAACGATAGAACCTGATTTAAATATAAATTGTCAGAAAACAAAAATATGTAAGTGGCACGTATATCTAGCAAACCCTAACTAGCACAGTCCAAAATTCAAGCAATTGTTAAAGGCTTAAATATTTCACATGACATATATGTCATTTTTATCAGCAATTACTCTGTAATACAAACATCAGGTTTTCATAGTATGAATTACGTCTGCATCAGGTAGGTGAGGTAATAGCAACAGTTTGCTACTTTGCTTGTTGTAGGAAACTCAGTTCCTCCTGATTACACCTTTCTCTAACTGGTGAGAGTCTGTACATATCATTCTTACCTGTCTCTATGTCAATATTATCTTCCATGTTCATCGGCATGACCTCATGGAACGCAGTATTTTCCAATGCCCTTACCCTGGAGATGTTCACCTCCTTCACCTATCACTAATTTTGAAACCACTTTTGTCTTCTCTTGAGCCTGTTGGAGTCTGTGACATCTCCTGCTTTGTTTTCTTCCTTATCACTCTTCAAATGTTTTTCTTAAACTGGCCTTTGGTAGAATTTATCTAGCTTGGTTTATGTTGCCTTTTTTTTTTTTTTTTTTCCTCTATCCTCTTATTTTTGTACAGAGTGCATTAGTTTGATTACTGCACAAAATAAATCTAATCTCAGCAGGAAATATTTGGAAGTCCTTTCCCATTTTGGGAAATACTTAGTCATATAAGGAACCATGCTGAAGCCACTTGCAGTCTGAGTAAGGGAGAGATCTGGTCTTAAATACTGAAAGATACCCTGTTATATCAGTACATAGCTGTTTCCCTTTGCAGAGCTGCTGTTTCCATAGCTTACCTATATTCTCACTTTGCCTACTCGGTGCTTAAAGGAGCAGATGAATAGTTAAGCGATGGAAATAGCATGCAGTGTGTACTAGAAACGAACTGTTTAAAGGTTGGTAGGGGGAATTACAAAGCAGTGCAAGATGCAGTTTTTAAGTTATCCTCAGCTTGCATTGGAGGTACTACCACAAGGGAGATTGCATCATCTGGGAGCAAGAGAGAATAATGTATGCTGGATCTGTAGTAGGCATGTGGGAGACTCTTGCCGTATGTTTTGGTCATGTCCTGATATATGTGAGCTTTGGGAGACAGTTCTACATGTAATAGAGTCAATAATCAAATCTAAAGTAACAAGGAACACAACTTGATGTTACCTTAGAGAGACCACGAGTTTGCAGCAGATAAGTAATAAGGATGCAGTAGATACAAATGTGTCTTTAGGCAAAAAGGAAATAAAAAATAGACTTGAAAGAAAAGAAAAAAAGAAAATTTTACACTGTTGCCGTACTGGAAAGAAATAGTCATGCCTCCATCAGAAATCAAATTAATTGTTGTTAAATTGATAAAGATATGATATCACATCAAAGACTGGCTAAATGATATTTGGAAATTGATTTAGGATTCTATTAAATAGAGCTCAGAGGAGCTTCCCAAATGAATAACTTGTTTGTCAAGTATTGCTTCTTTCTATTTATAAAGACTTGTTGAGCCAAGACAACTATCTTCAGCTATTCTTCTTGCCTGAGCTATGAGATCCATTACTAACAAGAGATTCACAGAAAATTTAGCTATTGCAAAATGCAACACCTGGGTATTTTACAAAAGTTAGATATCGCTTACTTCTGTTCCCTGTAGGGATGACTTATACAGTGTTATCCAAATAGTCCCAAGCCGAAGATAAGAATATTGACAACCTATGTGTGAATTTAAAGTTTGCTTTTGCTGCTCTATGGCTTGCCCACCTCTGTGTATTTTGGAGCTAGAGTAAAATCAAAATATGCTTGGTTTTTGTAGTGTTATTAGTTTGAAATATTTAAATGGGAGACTTCAACCATGGGGGCATATGATTTGAGGTTCTGAACTCTGAAGAAAGTTGTCTTGTAGGCTGTGCATGCTGTTTTCTTGGGAATTCTTTCAAAATATAATAAGATTCATGATGATCACCACAGCTTCTGTTTGTTAAATGAAAACTCATTCCTGTAATTCTGTACTTCTACCAGTTTTATCCCAGTGTAATTCCACCTATGTCTCTGAAAGTACTTCTGATTTTATATCAATGTCTGTGAGATCAAAAGAAAATAGGATTAGGAGAACCGACTGGAGAGAGAATTTACATTAAGACAAAAAATAAAAGGAGAGAAAAAAGAGCTTCTATGTTTTGCTTTATGTTAGGGTGGAAGCAGCAGCCTTAGTTGTCTGCAAAATTGCTGGGGTGTCCAGGCAAGACACACAGCTGTTCTTTGGATGAGCAGACTGGTAATGGCCAAGACAGGGAGGCTATTTTCTCTACTACATCCTGCGTTCATCCCCTCATCTTTCTTAGTATTTCACCTGTCTGTATGCAGCTTTTGTTTGGGATTGATGTATACAGTCGTCTTTTTTGACTGCTAGGGAAGTGAGAGCATTTCCCTTTCTTTTTGCCAATTAAACTAATGTTTTTCAGTCTTCAGATTCTTAAAATTTTTATCAAAAGATAATGCCTCTGGAGTAAATCTCTATTGTTTACATAGGTGTGTTTAAAAGATTAAGGCTGAACAGGCATTTTCATAATAGACCAGGGATCAATGAAAGCCCTTGTTTTCTCAAGAAGATTTAAGGCTTAGCAATGAAGTTGATTTTTTTTGTTTGTATTATGTATAAAGTTGCATTTCTGCCTGGGCTTTTGTTATTTCTGTGGACTTTGTGTAATCTTTCATAAAATTCCTGTTGTGATCTTAGATCACAGTTCCTGACATTCTGCTTCTTCTCACTGGTCCCAAGCTCAGCTTGAGAGAGTAGAAGGGACTTATCTCCCACCTTATATCACTGGCCAGGGATTGTCTGGCTGATCTCTGGAGTAAAAAGGAAAATGATTTCCTTCTTTTGTTTATGCCTCCTCTAGATTTTTAATTTCTTGGGTGTTTCTCCTACCAAGAGCCTCAAATTGCAATGGGGCTTCACTCAGAATGGAATATTACTCCATAGGGCCAAGAGCAGCAAAATAGAATATACAGACAGCATACTGAGAGGTATATGAGTCAGGGCAGGAAGGAGAAGCCAAGGTGGCATACATGCTTTGCTGCCCACAAGATCCGATGGCCAAAAAGCATTCTAACTTAGTGTCTTCGCTGGCTAACTTTTGTATAGGCAATTGCAGAAGGGGAAAAAACTAAGACCCTGGGTTAGTGGAACAGTTACATTCATGCTTTAAATCCTTTAAGCACGTACTTAATGGCCATTGATTTCAATGCTCTTAACAGCTTTGCTGAGTCAAGGCCTGACTGAGGGCAAAGTAAAGGCCTGGAAATGCCCTTCATCCTTGTAGCTGAGGATCTCCAGCTGCAACACAGCACAGATGGGGATCCCCAGGCACAGGCAGGTGCCACACTCCTTTTCCACACTCGTGTGGCCAGCTGGTGGAAGGGGAAGGAGAAAGGGAGCATCTGTGCTGGGAAGGAGAAGGAGGCTGAATGAAAGATAGTTCTACATCTGAAGCCAGAATTGTCGGAAGCCCATATATATATTGTTGTTCTTTTTGTCTGTGTGTGCACAGGTGCTCTCTGATGGGTTTCGATTTAAACCGGCACTGGGCAAATCCATCTCCATGGGCTCATCCCACCCTGCATGGAGTGAAGCAGCTCATCGTTGAGATGTACAACAACCCGGTGAGTGGGGAAGGGAACAGCAGCCACTCACCTCGGGTACAGACTGTCTCCTCCTGTGGGTGTTCTGCAAGCTGCCAGCAGCCCTGACATGGCTTAATCCAGTGGCAAACCAATATAAGAGAGAAGTAAGCACAAACACCCCCACTGCATGAGATCACGGAACATCTGAAGTATCTTTTGGTTGCAGAAAGCATCTTTAGTGGAGAGAGCAAGTGAAATGAAGTTCAGCTCGGATTAAATATGAAGTAATGCTGAAAGCAGACCCTAAATTCAATTGAGCTGCTCTCGTGATGTCCTGAGCTGGATTTGAAACAGCAGGCCCCCCAAATTGAATTACTGAATGGCATTGATGCTTAATCCATAGCTCTGGCAGAGGTTGCTATGTAGCATGCAGAGCAGGAGGGAGATAATATTTGCAAATATTATATAAATACACACGCACACACTCATGCTCACTCAGAGAAGCAGAGGTGTTCTCGAAGGTGAAATCTTAGCTAATCAGAGGAGATGGATTGCAGGGAATATGGAAAAGCGGGAGGCAGGCAGATAGCTATTGAATGTTTGACATCAAAGTGCAGAAGGATTATTGAATGTGGCACCTAAGAAAAACTGCTGAACAACGATGGAGATGGGTAGGAAAAGATCACTACCGAAAAATAAGAGCAGATCTTACAGCTTGTTACTTTATTCTGTATGGAATTTCTGATATTTGTCCTTTCTTTTTGCTTTGGATCTTTATTTTCACAGAGGCTTTTTTTTTTTTTTTTTTTTTTTTTTTTTTTTTCTTTCTGATAGTGTTTTGTTTAAAAAAAAGAAAAAAAAAAAAAGAAGGGACCTGGTTTGCCCAGGGTTAATAAAGAAAGGGTATTCCTACCCTTGGCTTCGTCTAGTGTAGAACAATATCTAAAGAGCTACTTCACTTTAACTCCTGCTTCTGCCAATATATCTTCACTGGACTTTTTCAGATAGATAGCAGTAACACCTGTACAGAAGGTGCTTTAGGCACAAAGACGACAAATTAATAGATAGTCCTAAATAAGGGGAGGAATCCTATTGTATGTAAAATATTTTCTTGTTTGGCTTGCATTTTTTTCTGTTCTGTTTGTGCCATACCTAGCTCTGTGCCTAAAGCTCTTCATCCATCTTATATGTTAGAGTGATGATGATGGAATGAAAAGGAAGGAGTATTCCAGATAGTTTGATCTTTGCTACTCCAAAGAACAATTTCCTTCTAGAAGACAGAGTGTGCAAGCCACTTCAGATGAAGAGAAAGTTCTTTTCTTTTTTTTTTCCAGGGACAAAGAGGTCCTTAAAAATTATGAGAGGGTTGGGTGTAGGGAAAGCACATTAAATAGTAAAGCAACACCTCTTGTCAAAGTTAAAAGTCACTATCAATAAACTAAAGCTATTCTTGGGAGAAAAAAAAAGTATTTTCAACTTTGTCCCATTCCTGGCAAGCTTTAAAGACTCTGGTAGTTTTCCTGTTGCCCTGTGTGCAAAGAATCAATTTATTTGCTCTGGTAGCTGAAATGAAAAATCAGAAGAAATGTTTGGTTGGAGTTGTTATGAAATGGAAATGTTTTTCTCCTCTATCTCTCTGTCTCCCACCCCTCCCCAATGATCAACCTGAGATGAACCAGTTCCAGTTCATTTCCTTCTGAGAAAGAATGGGAGCCTTTCAGACACAAATGTAACATTTCATTTTCAGGGTTATTTAATTTTTTTAAAAAATGCAATTTAGGATTTTTATTTATTTATTTTTTTTTTTAATTAGACTTCTAGCAACATCCAGATGTCTCTTCAGTTTCATTTCTCAGTGAATTAGCTATTCACCAAAAATTTCTTGCCTGCTTTTATGATCCCAAAGTTAGTACCATTGTTGAGGACAGTTTTAGAGACCCCTAGAAATACAGGGCTTTATAAGGGATTATTGCTTGGTTGCATTTTTTTCAGGCAGTAGCAGATTCTTAGTCTCCCTGATCCAGTGATGTTTGTATTTCAGTATATGTGTGTGTGTATATGTATATATATATATATATATATATAAGGTGCTGTGACAGAAAGGGAAGACATGTCAGCTACCTCAGACCCTACTAACAGAGTGCCACAATAAAAACTTGCTTTGAACCAATTGAAGCTGCTGAAAATTGTAAGTACAGTCCAGGTGTACAGTGTACCTTTCATATGGGCAGCACATGATGGCTGGTTGCATGCGAGTGAGCCAGTGGTAAGGAGCTGTTGTCAAACCATGATGGATCAGAGAATCTGCATCCACATTGGTCTGTCCTGTCACCTTTCCCCCCACTGGGGAACATGAAATGAAATAAAATGCAAAGTAATGATCCCTGCAAAGTACTGTAATAAAAAACTAACCTCCATCCCTTCCCCTCTAGACAAGATCTGTCACGAGGAGCTGCCCGCAGGAGATTATGTTCTTTAAAGCAGAGGAAGTTCAGCTGCATGTTGCTATTCCAGAATGGCTTGGTGCAGGCCCCTCAGATATATTCATTCCCTTAAGTCATTTAAGGAAAATTAGCTGCCATAAGAGCATAAAACCACATTTTAAGTATTGCTGCATAGGAGGATTTTTCTTCTGCTGCTGCAGTATGAAAGATAAGCTGTTTCCTTTGAAAAAAGTTCATTCTGGAGTGAGGAGGATGACTAAATAAGTCAAGTGGGTATGAGGCACATACACAATGCCACATGATTCCAGCATTACATGGTCCAGGGCTGAGTGTTTACTATAGTTACTGTATAAAAATAAACGAAAGCATCTCTAGTTCTCTTTTTCTCTAGTTTGCTCTTTTGCTCACACATTTTACAATGTGTGCTTATTTCATTTTTAAAGAGTTTCAAATTTCATAGTGACCACATATTAGGAGGAAGAGGATGGGTCAATATATAAGACACCAAAATCTTCCAGTCATTCTCTGTCATTGATTTGGAAACAATCACTCCTGATAGTAAGTCACTGTCATTTTGTTGGCTTATTTGAATTGGGGGCTTGCTCTCAGCTCCAGGTTTAGTTTTGTCAGTGCTGCAGACAAGACTGAAGTGGCAAACTTGTTCTTCATCTTTTACTGCTGGCTGAAGACATTTCTGTTTGCAAGTACCATTCCTTTCCCATACTCCAGACAGCACTGCCTTCCCACCTCTGCAGCTGTGATACATGTAGATGTTTCCCCTCTTCCTATTGGGCCAAGGTAGATGAATTTGTTCGGAACATGAATGGAGCATTTAAACCAATTCAGCTGACTTTTGCCTGAAGTACCTCAGTGTTCTTATGAACCATTACAGCAACTATAAACAGTGGAAGCAGAAAGTTCCTGTGGGGTGTAGAGAGCTGTTGGGAAAATGGACGTCTGTAGTCCAGGCAAAGAATCTGATAAATCATATAAGCACAGCTGGGTTTAAACACATAAACAGTCTGGTTGACTTCAACAGGTTTCCTTGTGTGCTTATTTAAGCAGGTCTTTAAATGTTTTGGATAGGGGATCAAAAACTCAGCAATGGCAAGCTCAGACTATGGATGGTCTGTGGAGATCAAACAGTGCTTATCTCTGGGATAACATGAAGCCAGTACTGCTCTCTGCTTGATTGTCTGGGCTGGTTTTGCATAGCCATAGAGCAATTTTCCTGAGGAGCAAATAACTCTTTAGAACAAGTTCACTGAGTGAACTTAGGTAGCATACTCAATGCTAACTCAGTCCCCTTGAGCATGTACATTATCATATGATCTTTGTGTTTGTGTTATTCACTTGGTCAGACCCTTGCCTCACTGAGTTCTCCAAATGGGAAACTTTTCCATAATAAATAGCCATTTGGAGTCTTGTTTCAGGAGCTTTAGTGTTGGTTGTACAGCCTCATCCTGTACTTACTGTGCATTATTCTGATCCTACACTGACGATAGGATTGTTAACCCCCTTGTGGGCTTTTTATTTTTGTTTATTTCTATGCCATGAGAGCATTTCAGAAAATTTAATTATTTTTTCTGGGCACCTTCATGAGAGACAATTACATTGTACTTGTATGATTCGAGAACAGAGGCTGAGACAGGTACAGCAGAAGTACCTACTCATTTGACATAGATAATTTAAGATGACTGGAACCAGATTGGTTTCATGTCATTCACCTCTTTTTCTTTGCTTATTTTCATTGAAGCTGGAGACTTACATGCAAATGTTTCCAATATTAGACACTATTAATCTTGTGCCCTGACTGAGCTGGAAACTTGACAAACAAAAAATAAAACCAACACAAAATCCCCACCTACCTGATGTGTGCTCACTAATTATCACCTCCTTTGCCATGCACACATATGCCAAAGTCTTAAATTATTTTTATGTAGGAAACATTTCCCTTTCAATTCCTCGCTTTGAAGCATTGCTGCCTTTGCATACTTTCAATACCATTCTGAGTGAAAGCTTTCTTTGATTCAAAACCAAACATACAGCCAAAACGTAACGCCAGTGTGCTCAAGTCTGAGTCATCTGCTGGGCTGGAACCTTTGGATGCACCACACAGATACTTGCTACATGAGCTGATGAGTTTGCTGATGGCAATGTGCTGCTGCTATGGACTAGTGTGAGGGAGGAAAAGGGACGCTTTGCCTACGGGCTTTGTGGGCATCTGCTGACAAGGGAATTAATAAAAAGAAAGGATGAGTAAGCCTAATACTGCAGACATGGGGGGTGGCAGTTAAGGATGAATAACCACTTCTTTGGTTTTGAGAGATTTTTTAAGATTCCGTGTGCTGGCTTAGACTTAGACAAAAGCATCATAATTTTCAGTCTTGCTGCATCTGTGGAGGTCTTATTTTTGATCCACATAGATTTGGGTGTGCATGTGCTAAGACTACAGAAGACCTGACTTTTGTCTGATAAGTCAATGTAGGTCTAGATTGTTTGGCAGATAGCTGAATTTCTCTTCACAAGAATATATCTGCCTTCTTCCAAACATAATGGCTGTACTCTTTGTTGGTTCTATATTACAATCCACCTGTAAACTCTTGTTTATAAACAAGTGGACATCCCTCTCTGCAGCTGGTTTCGCTCAGTGCAACATCTGATGTATTTACTGCTGGAAGACAGGAGAGACAGCTTGGCCTGTGGAAAAGACCAGTGTGGCAAAGCTAGGGGAGTGCTATGTATGCCACAGATCCAGTCCTGCGTTGTTGTACCTGATGGATTTCACTCTGGGCATCAAAATCTGCTATCATCAGGTACCAATTTTCATCAGTAATTCTCAGCCTAACTTAGTGCATGCTATTCTGAGTTGTTCTGAAGCGAAATGGCTGATATGCTGCTTTTTAGATCTCTCCTTATGAAATTAGAGGAGATTTTATCTCTTATACAGCAAGTGTTCAACTAAGGAAACCCTGTGGCTGCTTTCTGTGGTGTTTGTGTTTGTGCCAGTTTGTTACAGTTGTGGAAATGCACTGCCATCTTGTCAGTCCCTGCTGACTGAAAGGTAACTTTTTAGAACTGTAAGTGCATTTCTTATTTCAGTCCTTTGTTGAACAAAATGCCAGTGAGGGCAACCTTCTTTCACTGCTGCTAGGTCATAATTTAACAATGAAATAGATAGATCATTGTCTGATTCTGTAGATTTTTCTACCAAGTGCTTTGTATTTTGACTTTACTTTGTGCCATCCTGTTAAACAAGCACAATAGGAGTTAGTAATGCTCTGGCTAACATTATACTTCAGACAAAGTAAAAAATATTCCTGTTAAGCTCTTCCCGTTGTTAAATATGAAGTCCAACTTGGAACTGTGAACTCCTTCTCAGAGTAATGGTTGTGGAAGGAATGTGCTGTTTAGGCCACCCTTTGCAAACAACCTGACTTTTGTAAAAGCTCTGGAAGTTACAACCTGCATTCCATCTAAACTGAGCAGGTTTTTTGTTTCTGTTTTGTTTTAGTGCTACTCAGTGACATATTTGGTCATTGCTTCACTGTGCTTTTGTCGAGTACTCTAGATTCCTAGGGGATGCGCCTACAACTACCAAGCTTCTTTCTGCACTCGTGCTGTCGTATCATATCACTGTGGGGGTAATCTCTGACACAGAGATAGTTCTTAATTTTTTTTCTGTCCTCTTTTGGCAATGTTTGTATCTAGAGTAAGAAGTGTTTCAGCTAACCTACCTCTCTCACAAAAGAATGAAACTTTGTTCTGTAGGATTTAAAGCAAAACCCCAAATCTTCTCAGTTCCAATGCAATGACATTGCATTGATGTGGTCTTTGTACCTGATGCTTCAAAGCTTTTCTCCATTATCATATTCCTAAATTGGTACCCTTCTGGTTAACTCTTAGTTTCTGAAGTGTGGTACTAATATTTGCAACCTGTGACTTGGGGCACAAGCATGCGGCAGCACTTGCAGGTGGCTGCTCTGTACATCCAAATCAGGCACATTTTTCTTTCCTGTAGTTCACCATTCTGAGAAAGCTTTGTACTGATGTTTTTCTGTTTGGGGCAGACATGTTAGTTATGACCTCCACTTTGCAGTGATCTACTGTACACCTTATTATCTTTTCTTCTGGATGTTTTATTGCTATTACATGAAACTCACATTGTTACTTTCTTAGTTTCAGCTCGGCAGATCTGTCTCTTTCCACAGCTCTTAAGAGCCTTTAGTCAAACCCTTCTTCTCTTTTACTTTGGATCAAAATATTATCCATCAAAGCTTTAGTACCCTCTCTACCATCAAAACATGGTTGTATTTTCCTGGGACATGCCTAGGGGGCTGAACACAACTCGAATATCCCTCTGAGGAAATAATGTCTCCTAAAATAGTTTTTGAAGATGTACAGCCATGTTCTCTGTTTTTCTAGGGGCATCTGCCAGCACCCTGCTGATGAATCAGACCCATCTCTTCAAAGAATTTTCCCCCTTGTCAATGGAGGAAAATATTCCCTTTATATAATATACACTTTTTTTTTTTTTTTTTTTTTTTTTTTTTTTTTGTATGCATGTACAGATTCTGTACAGATTATTTTTCTCCTTCTCTCACGCCTTTCTGCTTCTACCTTCTTCAATTCCAACAGCTGTAATGTTATTAGATTCTTCTTTTATTGTCTGTACTGGGAAGAGCAGCATTTATCAGGGAGTGGCTGACACATTCAGTGCTGTGTTGAGAGTTTCCCTGAGCCTGGGAGACATCTTTAAGCTCCTCCTCAGCAATTCCAGCTTCATGTTTCTCCTCCCCTTCTCTGTTTTCAAGGAAGATATGGGGTTTGAGAATTTTTTTTTACTCCTGTAAAATTCCGCCTGCTCCCCAGCAAGTGCTTCTATAAAATAGATCAGAGACAAGAGCACTGGTAATTCTGCTTCGGTCAGAGGATGCATTTCAGCTGATGAGATCAGAAGAGAATGAGCTCTTGCAAGATGCTATGGTCAATTCCAGTTGGCTCTTGCCAGAGATGGGGCTTCTCACAGGACACAAGTGGATATGCCTGGAAGAAGCTGATCCATTTTATTTTTTGTACTTCAGACAGCATTGGGAACACGCTCTTTGTTCATGCAGCTCAATTTTGTGCCTGGGATTGCATTTGCCTTTTAAGACGCAGGGGCAAAGTCACTGCCAGGGCTTTTTTATTTAATACAAAAGAGCTCTTAGTATTCAAAAACGATTTACAGACAGCTGGCCAAGTGTTTGACCTAACTATGTCTGTTCATGCTATTCTACTTGTGCAAGATAGCTGTAATAGAGGCTTACCCAGGCAGTGGACAATTAGCCCAATGTATGCAATGAAGATGGGAAAAGTGAAATGCTGATTTTAAATGAGGATATTGACATAATAGCATCTCAATCAGTGGGCACTGGAATAGCAGTGTAAAATTACTCACGAATAGCAGAGGAAAGCAAGCCAGTAGAGGAGTGACACTGCAGATAATAGAAAGCTCAGAAGCAAAAAAGAAAGGGGCTGAAATTGTATCAACAAGTACAAATCTCACAATCTCGTGCATTAAAATATCATGGCCAAATAAGCTAGTAACAGTAAGCATCCTTTCAATGGCATGCTGAGAGCAACTGAAGAAGCTTCGAGGACTCACAGTATATTGCTGGTGACTGGGTAAATGTCATGACCAAATTTGATACAGAAACTGTACTTATGCAGTTTTAAAATGATGTCATCTTCCAGAAAGAAATCAGAGAACCCAGAAGGGAAAATTAGATTTCTTTTTTTTATTATTCTTCCTGAGCAAGGATTAAGACTTGATTGAAGATGTAACTGTCAGAGAATCATCCTGTAGTAATAAACATACTCAAATCCATCATTCCTGGTGGAGTATAAAGGCTAAAAAACCTTTAGATTTTCACTCACTTTTGAAAAGGGAGCAACATAAAGTGGAGAAGAGAACTGAAAGGAGTAGCTAAGAGGACAGAGCAGGATAAAATGGCACTTTCTGGTCACATGGCAACTATGTAAAAACACCATTTTAGGAATCCATTTTTCTGACTTTACCATTAGGGAGTACACCCATACTGCCCCTGTTTAGGAAGCTCCACAACCTTAAAAAAAAAAGAAAAAAAAAAGAAAAAAAAAAAAAAAAAAGAAAAAATTCAAAAAAATGAGGCCTCAGGAGAAGTTACCAAAGGGGAATACTAGACTGAAGAAGGCCATTAGCAGTAGAAGGACACTCTTTGAAGCCTTGCTCAAATGAACTAAGGAATAAACCCCAATGCACTCTGGCAAGTTACATGCAAAACTGTAATAATATAGGACAAAAACAATTTTGAAGAATAACTTGCTAAAGGCATAAAAACTAATAATAAAAACTTTTTCAAACACATCAGAGGCAAGAAGCCTGCCCGAAGGTCTATAAGGTTGATAGATGATCAAGATGTAAAAGAAGTGCTCAAGGAAAATAAGGTCATTGCAGAAATGCTAAATGAATTATTTGCTTTGGTGTTCACTATGAGTAGCCTAGAGGGAATTCCCAAATTAGAGCTGCTTTTTATAAGGGGCAACTCAGATTATATGGGGAAGAGTGTTATAATGCTACATGTAATTTTGGAGGAGGAATTTATACTTCACAAGTCCGCTAGCCTCTTTTGGAGGAATTGATAAACATGAAGATAAATGCCACTGCCTGTTGCATATTTTGAATTTTAATAAGCTCTGGGAAAATCGCTACCCACATGATTCTAAAGAAATTATGAATCCACGTTGTTGTTGGATGAGATGAGCAGCTTTCCTTAGGATTGAAGACAGGTTAAGTTACAGGTAAATTGGCGCAGCAGATGAAAGTTACATTTGCAGGTCACTTGAGATTATTTAAAATACTCATAATGTTCAGAACAAGAACGAATGAAGTTTTCTGGTGTTACACACAGTTTGATTTAGTCAAAGTTACATAAGAGAAAAACCTTGTGATACTGAGTCGTACAACAGCAGATGAAGTCCAGTGTTAATAAACGCAAAAGCACTTGTGCCTCTAGCCTGTTGATGGCCAGTTATGCTCAAGACAGCAAAGACTCATCGCTGTGGTACTTCATAGTTTTACCTGTGTCTTGGATAAAGTTAGAATTCTGAAAACCTGATCTCAGAAATTACTGAGCAGGGAAATTCCAACGAAGGGTAAAGAAAGTGAAAATGAGGAATTTGAAATAGTTTGTATATAAAAATCTGTATGGCGTGTGCTCTTATCAAAAATGGAGAAA
The DNA here is from genome assembly GCF_019232065.1 of Centrocercus urophasianus. Taxonomy (NCBI): domain Eukaryota; kingdom Metazoa; phylum Chordata; class Aves; order Galliformes; family Phasianidae; genus Centrocercus; species Centrocercus urophasianus. Next base: position 22,174,726 of record NW_024884733.1, on the reverse strand, counting down.
CAAATAATCTAGCAAAGGCTCAGAGATCTATAAAAAAAAAAAAGAAAAAAAGAAAAAAAAAAAAGAATGATAGTACTTGGTACAGTATTAATCATATTTGTGATTTTGCTTGCACTGTTTTCTTAGACGCACTTTTGCCACCAGCATCTGACAGCCTTTTGTACTATTCCAAGGAAAAGGGAGAATGATGTGAGTGAGTGATGGCTGGGCTGGGACTCTTGCTTTCACAGGTGAATGATAGGACTTCTTTTGCCTAAAAGAAAGCTCTCCTCTTCCTTTCTAATTATCCTGTTCTACCTCTGCAGCCTGGGGCTATGGTACCTGGGGCTACATGAGACTTTTTGGAGGTAGCATGCAGAGCTATAGAGTATCACTAAGCTGCCAAAAAAATATGTGAAACTATAAGAAGAGAAAAACATAAAAACTATGTGATATTCCTAGGTGAAAAGACAATTATCTTCAGACAGTGGAGGACGTTAATATTTTCTATGCAATCATACCTAAAAATATAGGCTACATCCCTTGATATCTTGGCGTATCTAATTCCAAAGTAGAATTGTACAGGTCAGATTCTCTATTGCTCTTTTCCATCTTGCATCTGTTTTGCCCTGCCTTCCAGAGTTTGAGCATGAAAATGGGAATCTTGGGAGAAGAGCACAGCAGCTGTTTAACAGCTTAAAGAGAGGTATAGGAACTAATTCATCCAGTGTGGCTAATTCAGGCAGATAGGTTTTAGCTGCAGAGTAGATGACCAGAGAGCTGAATGAGTAATACTATTGCTCTTGTGAAAACTGGAATAGATATTTTTTGTGATTTTAAGTTGCCGATATCTTTGCCTTTTTGAAAATTCATAATTCTTATAAATTATAATGAAGGAGAGATGCTTCCTGAGTTATTATTTTTTCGTCAACCTGAAAAACCTCACTTTTAGACTTGCAGGCATCAAAAATAGCTTAATGCCTGTAGCATTATTAGCTGGGTTTTGCAGGCAGAAACTCTGCAGTTTTGCATATGTTTTCTTGATCTAGAGCCCAGTTTAAGCTGTTGAATGGGGACTGTGTCTGTAATGTTCCCTAAGTGCTATTATACAAAGAGATTGCTTATTTGAATCATTAATCAGTCTCTGGATGGCTGTAAGTTCTTGTATTTCATGGCTGGTTTTCATGATGTATGTGACCTATTCATAATGCTGCTCAAGCCACATTGGAACAAGACTTAATTCCTCTTCTTGTTAAAGCTTTTCTGCTGACTACCTTCACTACTAGCATAGTTGTGAAGCATATATACTGTATGCTTAGAAACCATCCCAAACCCAAAGGACCAATATATGCAAATCTCTACCAGCAAAAGTTCTTCAGACAAGAAAACTGTAGCTTAACTCTTTCGAGTTAACCTGATAGGCTGTTGTTTCCTGTATGGATGTGTTCAGTCATCTTTCCAGAATCTGATTACAATGTGCCTAGTGAAAAAAAAAAATCCAATTAAAATTATTGCATTCATTAGAAGAGTTTAAATTTTATTCTTTTTGGTAGGTACATCCTATTGTTAGAATTTTACAGCATCAAATTTAGCAGTAGCTTCCATCTTATAAGTATTTTGAAGGCTTCTACTTGTTGTCTTCAGCATTGCTGACACCAGTAGATCAATAGGTTTTTAAAACCAGACAGGAATCACTGTGATAATCTAGTCTGACTTACATAGTACTAAATATCATCCATCATGGTTTTCCTAAATGGGCATCAAAGTCTGAGCTTCCTCAACTTCTGGTGGCTTAGCTGTTAGAGAGAATGACTGATCTAAAAAATCTCAGACATTTTATCTCACCGGAGCATCTGGCATGTCAAATCTTTCTCCAGATATCCTCAAAACCCTATTCCTGAGCTGGTCAAGGCTTGTTAAACTCATCTTTTTTTTCCTTTTTTTTTTTTTTCTCCTTTTTTAAAATGAATTATTTCCTTTTCTACTCAGCATATCTACCTTCTGCAAACTGACGTGTAGGGAACTGCAGTGTAGAGTAGGATTACTGATCTGGGTCACTTTGGTGGCCTGAGCTGCAGAATCTGATAGTGTGATCAATAAGGCCATCTGAGTGTGTAGAAAGCCAGGGGCTCTCCAAGGTGTGAGCTGCTGCCTTCCTTTCTGTTAGGGTTACTTGTGTCAGGGCAACTCTTTTGGAATCAAGGCTGTTAATTATTTCACTACTTCTCAAAATAAGCCGAGAAGAAAAGGAGGGATCACATTTTGGTAAACATAAACGTATGTCTGAGAGAAACAGAGGTTTGCCTGGTGTAAGCAGCAAAGCCTAAGTTAAGGTGAACACATACCATGGAGTTTTTGCAGTTGAGAAGAGGTGGAACTATGCACTTAGAGGTGCTAAAAAGAGCTCTGCAAAATGCTATATGCTGAGTTTGTAACATGAGTACAGCTCTGCTGCCTCCCTCACTGTGGTATTTTGGTCTGTTTTCCCCTTTACATGAAAAGAATTTGATTTTTTTTGTTGGTGTTCTTTGATGGTTTAGCTCAACAGTATCGCCGCAGAATACCTAATACTGTTGACGTTACCATTTTGTTATGGTAAATAGATTGCTTTGAATGTTTTTATTTATGGACCTTGCATTTCAGTCTGGATTTTCAAAAGTAACATCTGAGATCCTGTCCTCTGTAATTGTATCTTAAATCCAGAGTTCTAAAGCAAGTTACATATTGGCTTATGCCCTCCTGAAATATAGTCATCTCTGCAAAAGACTCCATCAGCACAGCAATATTTGAACACTGTTTACTTAAGTAGAGAATTTTTTTTCTGTTCTGAGTTCAACTAATCTATTGTTTTGTATTTTTTTGAAAATAAACCACCTCAATCTTAATATTGGTCTTCTGCTAGGGAATTTATGGTGTTTTATGACTACTCCCAAACAGGGTTCTCACTGTAGAATTAAATCTCAGCAGGAGTAGATTTAATCCTCTCAGATGACTTGTAGTCTATGGAAACATTATTGCCTGTGCTCCTTTTGTGCACCTGCCCTTCAGGACTTGGTTGTTCTCCTCTTGCTGCAGTTAACTCATGCAATAGAGACAGCTTTTTATTCTGTTTATGTCCCTTGGTAATGGCTGTATTGATCTGGCCTGATGTAAGCAAAGGTTCACGATTTGCCAAATGTTGCTAAGGGTACCAGACTATTGCTGTGACCAGCAGACACATTCCATCATCCCTCAGCCGCGGTGTGCGGGAGCAGCAGGATGCCACATGTTGGTGACTCAGGAAAATGGCATGTGTCGGTACCCAGCATGTGGCACACTTGGAAGTTTGTAAAATTAGAAAGCGCATTTTTTTTTCTTTTTTTCATGTTTGTTTCATCTGCTGAGCGAAGCGGGAATGCTTAAAGGTTATCCTAATTTTCAGCTGTTGGGAAATGAAAGCCACCTTGGCGCTGCTGTGCAAGAACACCTATGCATTTTGTTTTTAAATAAGCCAAGCGTTCCTTTCTTTTGAAAAATGAAAAAAGTTGAGTTGCTGAAACAGACCTGAGCAAGAATAGGAACGGGGAGGAAGCTGGGCTGTTGTCCAGCTTGACAGCTCAAGGCAAATCACTTAATTATCTCCTTGCTTGCTCAGTTTTACAAGAAATTTTCAGTAGAAGGTGGCAGCTAAGGGAAAAGATTTTGAGCCGAAATTTTTAAATGTGGTAACTCAAAGTAGAAAGGTAGAAGTCAGAACCGCTGAATCTGCTGTTCGGGGATTTGGATCTTTGTTTAGAAAACCATTTAAATCTGCTTACCTGGTTTTCCTAGCACAAAATCCCAGCTGTCCTTTGTAATGAGAATTATTCCAGCTCTGCAATGATAAATGTCTCATCATGACAAAAAAAAAAAAAAAAAAAAAAAAGGAAAAAAGTGTTTTAGACTATTTTTAAAAGCAAGAGGCCTGAGACTACCGAATGGCAGTGAGAGTACAGAACTATTAGCTCATTAGATGTGTTTTCTCAGAAACCAAGGTAGTGGAGAGATTAGCTGATTTAAAGGCAAATTGTTTTCTTTTGTTTTGTTTTTGTTTTATTTTGTGTTTTGAGAGAGAGAGGCAGAAAATGCTGATTGCTTGATCCCATATCATCCTGGTTTTACTCTGTTAATTCCAAAGATCATTCTCCAAGTGGCATGGTTACTTTCTAACAAGATTACAAGGAGAGAAGGGAGAGAGGCAGCAAGCTACTCAGCTGTACTCTAGAGACCCTTGAAAGTGTGATTTGGAGTGGATTGTCTAGAGAGCAGTGCTAAGAGATGTGTCTGACCCCTGCGTTTTATTGCAGGATTTTACATCTGTCACAGTAGTGGATTGTTGCTTGCAAAAACAAATATTTAGAGATTATTGGCTGTGTTAGTCAAAATGATATATACCGCTGTTGTATAAGAAGGTGGTATTGTGTGCAGTGTTTTTGCAAAACTACTTTGTTCATTTCTGCAGTTTTGTATAGCAAAGGGCAATGAAAATTTATATCATAATAGACATTTGTGATTTTATGCTATTAGTGGAAATAACTTCAAATGCAGTTTGCCATGTCTGAAATGGAAATTCATCCAAATGAAATATTAGTTTAGTTTTCAGTCTCATTCTGAGATCACCAGAACAAAATCTTCTACTGAAGTCAGTGGAAATTGTAAATGATGATTGTGGCTGCTTTTTGCCATTCTGATTGATTAATCCTCTGAAACCTTTAATATCTGTGCATTAGGAGAAGAAGTGCATGTGCCTATACATATATTAAACCTGTAGTATTCTTTACACATTGTTTTCCTGTTGATAAGGTATTTATAAAAATATTTATCTGCATCTTTTCCCCTTGGAGTTTCAGAATTGTGGTTGAATCTGTTTATGCTGCAATCTGGGGGAAAGATCTGAGCATTTGGAATAAAGCTTGGGAGCTGTTTACCAGACCATCACAAAAGGTGTGGTCTGCACCAGTTACCCAGGCCCAGTGCCCAGTGGGAGCTGCCATCTAGCTTTGTAGGCTGCCCAGCATCAGAGGGGTCTGTGCTATCTGCAGCTCAGATCCTTGGTGAGCTGTAGGGAGCCATCCTGCAGAACTCAGAACTAAGGTGACAGGAATTTTCTCTCTCTGACTGGTGCAAAGGAGATTTGGCTTGAGGACACTGCTGGCTGCCACCTTCTTTCAGGACACTGGAGGAATAAAGCTAGGCATTGGGTTGACTGGCTCTGTGCCTCTGTGAACTTTGTAATTAACAAAGTCAATACCCTCTAACTACACTGGTATTTGATGGGGAATTTGATTTTTATTTTTTATTTTTTTTAATTCTTCCAGATGAATTTACAGACTAGTTTGCGGGCAGAACAGATGCTATTATCCCTCCATAAGTATAGTTTCTACTTGCCCGTTGCTTCCTTCAGCTTGGTAGAGCTGATACAGTGATGTACTGGGGAGGCTCAAAACATTTGTTTAGGGAATTGTTACATTTCACAAAGAAAGGACAGTGATACTGATTTACCCTAGGGTTTGCAAATGTTTAAAGTCATCCTGACATCAGTGCTCACTCCCTCTGTGCACTGAAAGCCCTTCAGATAAGTGTTTGGCAGCTGTCTGGGCTGAGTATGGAAGTTGCTTTCAGCACTACAGCTTTCCTGCTTTGCCTTCAAGCCTCAGGATTTCCTAGCACTGATTAAGGAGGTTTCAACCCTCTGCTTCTCAGATAGGCCAGACATGCACATGACCTTGCACCGCACACTCTAGAAATGGCCCTTACTTGCTTTCTGCCCCCCAAGTTCCTGGCCAAGATACCTAGAAGTTGGAAACAGTTACATTGCTAGGAGGGTACTGAGGAGAAGTCTGCTTGAGGAAAAATATGCTTTGAAGATGGCTTTTGGCATGATCTGTGAAATGAAGTGCCACCTGGGTCTAACAGCCTTGGGTAAAATTACTTCTAACTATGGATGTTGCATATTTATGCATACATATGTGCAGGTCAAAGTTCTCTGATCTGGCTGTCTAGAAAAAGTCTTTCTATCCACACTGAAACTTTCAAAGACGAACAGTGTGATTTCCACCCTCTTGAACATGGGAAGGCATGCTTGCTACCTGAACATCCAAAAATTAGCCTTCTTTGTCTGTGACTTTCATAAACAAAACAGCTAGTTCTGGTATTCAAGCATTTAGATGCTGTCACAGCTTTTTCTGAGCATTATATTTCAGTACCATTAAAACCCATTTATTAACTATTCATCTGGACTATTTATACTCAGTACTCCTTGCTTTTCTCATGGTGCTAATCAGCCCCTGTGCATTAAGACTAAAGGGGAGGAAGAGAGCAAGACAAACATTTAGAGGTCAAAATGACATGTTTAGAAACCAAGAATATGAAAAGGGAAAATTTGGTTGCAACAGTTTGACATCAGAAACGTTATTCAAGAAAGGAGAATATCTGTTTTTTTTCCTCTCTCTCAAAATATCTTTAAAAATGCATCCAGTAATGGCCTTGAGGATTGTAGCTTTCAGAAACAATTCTCAGATGGGATTTGTATGAAAAACCATGCTGAAATTTTGCTGAAGGTGCAAGAGGACAAATAGGCAGACAAGTGGATATGGAAGAGCAGGGAGAGGATGTTAGTTTTTTCCTGAACCTGTTGTAAGTGTTCTAAAGTACTTTTGAATAACCTCATGGAATAGGGGATAATGTCTTTACTGTACTTTGGGCGATACTTGAGCAAGCTTGTTGTATTTTACAAGGTGACACCCTCGGCTGTAATAAAGTGGATGAATTGAATTCAGTAACAAAACAAATAACATGCAGGTTACTAAACTGCTCGTGTTACTCATGACCATATTGCATTCAGAAAAACTCTCCATTCTTAAATCTGCTGCAAGCTGCCATGGAAAATCCCATCTGTCTCAGGAGAGCAATGCAGGAGTCCAGGGAGTGCCACAGCAGGCACAGGGCCAGCTTATTTCAGAGCATACAGAACCTTGTTGATGCATTCAGGTGGCGTGCTAAGAAAAGAAAACCTTTTAAGAAGCAGTTCTCTAGACTTCTCAGAGGAGCTACTGATTATTTTTATGGTATTGTAAGGGAGATATCCAGTTTGCTTCCTTTGAAGACTTGTTCTCCTATCTAATGTCTAGCAAAGCAAAAAATCTTGAAGTAGAAACTCCATCTGGCTATTTTTAAAGAATCAGAAAGTTAGTTACAAATTTTGCTTGAGAGGCTGCTTGGTGCCATGTGGCCTTCGTGTATTCAGTCACCTGGCAGCAGCACTTCACTGCTTGAAGGAGACTTTGAGCTATGTGTAAGGGATAGATAAGAGTGCTTGGGAAGAAATGACATTAATTCAGAATAAATGTGCATCTGTAGCCTCCCTAATGGGATATAATCCTTGCAGTTATTTCAGTCAACCTTAGAAGACTGCCTCTTAACTCCAGTCATCATTCGGATGACTTTATCCACCTCAGTGGTACCGCAGCCACAACCAGGTTTGGAGCGTGCTGCTGTTCCCTCCACAACAGGGTGATGCATTGATAGCTGTGCTGAACTGCTTGAAGATCCAAAGGAAAATAGAAAAAGAAGCTGAGCGTGTTTTGAGGCAGTAGAGGAGGGATGCAGTCTGGAAGCAAATGAAGATTGTGCCTCTGTTCAAATTATTTTTCTGTAAGGCTGTCATAGTTGGCTGGGTCCATGAAAGGAAAACTAGTCCACTCTTGTTACCAAAGCTGCCTCCTTTGCTCTCTGGCTGAATTTTGTCCCCTTGACAATGTATAATTGATACATTTTGGCCAACAGACCATTGCAGTTTCCCACTCCTTCTTTTCTGAACAACTGGTATTTTGAAAGTTAGGCCTTACATTTCATGTCCATCTTGCATCGGATCGGGCCATTCTCATCTTGTTCACCCAACTCAGGTCAGTTTGCAAGTCCTATCAGCAAGAAGAGGAAGGTGGGGGTGCTTTCTGAGATGAGAATCATTTGGTAAATGATCCCTTTTGCTGTAGGTGGTTTCAGACTTCAAAATGACTTTCTCACTGTTGCGACAAATGTTTCACTTTGCGCCAGGAATTGGCCTGTCCCTTTGGACATTGAATGAGCAGATGCCTAATTAGCCTATTATTTACCATGGTTGAGATAGCTGAATTTTGATGAAAGAAACTTTACTTTAATCATTGATTCATGACACAGATGCTCATAATGTGCATTAGGCTGTTTAACCCTCTGCAAATACAGTTGCCCCATGCATCCTTCCATAAATATCCTGGCAACTGCTCTGTCTTCCTTCATTCTTTGTGAGGGAGATGCTTAGGAGTGCCCAAATTGATCCTTAGTGCTGGTAATGCGTGTAATAAATGCAAGCCAGTGATACCAAATGACACCAGGGCACTGTATGGCTTAGGTGTAGAGCTAGCATTCCAGGGCAACAGAGAGATCCCTGTGCTGGCATGGAGCAGAGCATTGAGGAAGCAGAGCCACGTCTCCGCTCCATGTTCTCCTTCTGATCTCCACTCCCGGGCTGACAATCCTTTGCTGTCAGAAGGGCCCATCTATGTGTCAGAGAAGCTCAGGTGTGTGGTGGTGGGGGATGCTGTGCACTGAGGGTCTAGGCAGGTCCAAGCAGGCAGCAACACCCAGTGTGCCATGGTGCGCTCACAGCTGGAGCGCTCCACGCAGAGCAGCCACGTTTCTTTTAAGCAGGTGCCAGTACTTCTGTAAAAAGCATAGCAGAATAATCACCTGGTACTTCCTAAAGGCCTGAAATTTTCTTTCGCAGATCCCTCTTCCTCAATTATGACAGACTTCCCTAGATAAGATCCTGAATTCTGGAGAGGATTGTCACAAATATCATTCGAATGAGCCAGGTGTCAGTAGGAAAGCAAGCCCTTTTTAAAAGGCTCTGAGAGCCTTTTTGAATGCAGTTTTTATCCACCTCTTCACACCCACTCCCCAAGATGCATCAGCTCTCATATGCTCTCTGCGTTATCATTGTGTACTATATGTCCAATGGCTGGCAAAGTGAGAGGCCCAAAGAGGCAGAGCTGTAAAAAGAAGCTGGATAAACATCGATTGCGTTTTAAAATCTGAATAATTGTTGGGTCTGTACTATTGGGAAGAGAAAAGGAGTTAAAGATTTGCTCTCTGTTTGGTGTGATAAATGGCACGTTCTATGTAATACCGATGATGGATGCAGCCTGAAAGGTCAAGGGAATTCCCAGCACAGGGTCTGACCTTTATTTTACTCATTTCTCTACACTGAGTTTAGAATAAATTCACCAGCCAGAAAGAATCTACCACTGGAGGTTTTCTTTTTGTGCTTTATATTAGAATGTGCGCTTTGCCTTTAAATTCTTCTTGGGGATTTTTTTTCTTTAACTTTATTTTTTTTAGTAGAAGGAGGAGGTGAAGAGAAAGTAACATTTAAAAAAAATATATTTGGAAGATCTCAGAGGCCAAACAAAGAGGAGATGCTTTCTTTTTTTGGAGCTTTGAGATTAGTCATGCTGCTGTCTGTTTTGGAAAAGTGTTGATATCGTAATAGAAAGCCCAATCTTGTGTTAGTATGTATAGACTGATATAGCTTTCTCTGTGCTGCAGAAATCCTTCCAACTGTAATAATTTGGAAACCCTTTATTCTAAGAAGAGCAATTATCAGAATCCAGCATATTTCTCTCCCTCCCTGCCTTCAAACTTTGTGCTCTCTTCTAGATTTTTGACTTGCATAAGCCCCAAAGAGGAAAGGATTTATTTAGTGTTCACCAAAGTTTTAACAGTACAAGTTGATGTGAATAAGTTAGGAGAAAAAATCCCCTAACTGTGATATCTAATAGGCTGCTGGAGTAGACTCCTCAATGGAGGATACTGTATAGGAACAACTCAGATATTTCTGGGAGCACTGGTGGGTCCGTGCCTCTATGAACTGGATAAATAGACTTATGTCAGCATTTTCAGTGGGGAAACTGAGCTGCAGATAGTCTTAGAGAATGCACTGGGTTCTCTTAAAATGGTTGGCACCAGGAGAGGACAGAAAGGTAACATCCTTCATGGGAAAATGACTGCGGTTGGACATTAAATTCAGTTGAATTCAGAGAAGCCCTTTCTCAGGCCAATAAGTTGTATAGTATGGCACAGAAACCAGCCATCTTTTGCATGCATGCAATTGCACTGTACTGCCTGTGTGCATCACCTGCATTTGCTGTTTTACATTTTTGTTTTAACAGCCAGCATTAGCTGAGCTCCCTTTAAAGACCATTGAGGTGTTCAGATGGCTGGCAGAGATCTGGAGGAAGAGCAAGAATACTGATGCTGAAAGTGTCAATATTCATGCAGAATACACATTTGTATAGTTACAATGATTTCTTTTAAAAAGAAGTCTGTGGAAGTACAAAATGTCAGTCAAAGAGTACCTACAAAGGTACCACTTGAGCAGCAAGACAATCCGAATTTTCCCTCACTTTCAGCTGTGCCAAAAGGCTTTCATATACTTGGTGTCAAGCAATTTCAGATTCCTTGGACAACACAAGGAAGACTTCTGGCAGATGTGAGGTATGCCTGTGACGTGAGGTATAATGTTACTGTGATCATCCTGCTTTCAGAGTAGAAATCTAACAAGGAGGAGAGGTAATAATTTTTCTTAGTCCAGCTGGTGTTTTTGGACAAACAAAGCAAGTTTGTCTCTGTTTTGTGACGCAGACATTCTGCCAGCAACTTACATCTTACACATTCTATCTGGTCCCTGCAGAGCTGGGGTGAATTTTCATTTCGGAATTGCAGGCTTCTAAAAGCTCTATTTAAACTGTGTGCATATTAGCTTTATAAGCAGGTGTTCATAACACTTTGTTCAACAAGTTTTGAGGCCTGCTGAGTATAACTTGCGTATTTACGATCTATTTTGGTGTTTGTGAAAAAAAAGAAAAAAAAAAGTAGGGGTCCTTTTTCCTTTTCTGATTAAGTCTCATAGATGACAAACATGAAGAGCCTACAAAATTGGTTAAATGTTATTGGGTATCATCCTTGCCTTGCAAGCGTTTAGCTGAGGGAAGTGAAGTTTCTGTGCTTGAAGGAGGTTTAATTACTCAGAGCCTCTGAACGTATAAAATATACCCATCCATAGCAATGTCTGAGCTTACCAGTTTTGAACCTTGTGTAACGAAGATGTTCCTGTTTTGATTGTAAGTTCTGGATTCTATAACGCGATGTTAGCTCATTACATACTTAAGAGAATAGGTCTTTCAGAAGAAATGTCTACCATAATCCTACTGAAAAGCAGGTCTTTGAAAACTAGTTAGAATTTCAATACATCTGCAAAACAGAAACTTTTGTGCTTGAATTTAAGTTCAAAAGTGCTGCACAAACTGTAGGATCTTTTTGTTTGTTTTTTAAGTTAATTTGACTTGTTTGAGAGTTGAATTCCCATCTGAACACTACTAAAGATAACATCTTTGGCTTCTTTCATCTAACGGATATTATTTACAGATGACAGTAGGCCTACTTCCCAAAGAACTATATTGAAAACATGATAGGAGAGAGAAATTAAAAAGAAAAAAAGGAAAACTTAGATGAATGGGTTTCTACCTTTTGCATATGGCAGCTCCTGAAAAGAATTAACTTTGACCAGTTAATCAGTACTAACATTTATTACTCAAAATGTTATCCCTTTTGATCTGACAGGCTTGTTTGGGATAATTTGTTAAAGATGACAAAAAGGCTTATATGCTCCTCATTCATTTTGACCTTTCTTACTATTAGGAAATTAATTTCAGAACTGAAACAAATGTATTAGTGTTGTCATTAAAAAAAAAAAATGAATACCTTACCTTCAAGCTGTTTCTTCATATTAATCCATCATGCTGTAACATGATTGCTTTTTGACACATAACATCTTAGCAAGATACCTTTGACATTCGCACCAGCTCTTATTAAATACTGCACATACATTCTAAGTGCTGGAAGTTATTGATAGGAGAAGGTGAGTAATAAGAAGTATACATGTGGGAAACACATGGAGGGGAGAGAGTTTTCTTTTGTGAAAAGGTTTACCAGGACTGGTAATGTGGTTTTAATGTTTTCAAGGGTAAAAAGTATATAATTCGTGCTTTTTTTTCTGTGATGATGCTATATTTTTTTTTTTAACTGACAAAGCAGGGATCAATAAATAATTCCAATCAGTAGCTTTCTCACTGAGCACTTTCAGGTTTTCTTTCATTTTTGCTTAGTGGAAACAAGTTTTGATCCAGTCAGATTTCAAAGCCCGAAAGTTCATGTTCTTGTTGTTTAACAACATTTGTTTTCCCCTATTTCATTTTAATGTTTACTGCTGTTTACCCACTGTGTTTCCTCTCCAAATTGCCTGGAGCTCTCAGAAACGTGTCGGTAGAGGCCTTACTGAATAGCAGTCATGAGTGATCTCTTTCAACCTTTTCAGTGGTATATGAAAGGAAGCATTTGAACCTATATGGACAAACTAACAGATACCCTAGTCCAGTACATAAACTTCAGCCTAGGTGAGCACTGGTGGCTGTCAAGTGCAGTTGATGCGGAATGTTGAAATCATATTTGTTAATGAGGGCTTCAGCCAGGCAGGGTCTGAAGTTCAGGTGAGATCTGTGTGAGCATTCAGATATTTGGATGTTTGTTCAGAAGAAATTCTGTTTACTGTTCACATTGCTATGTTTGTAAAACTGGGCTTCACAGCATTGGAAAACTTAAGTGACACGGGAAAGAATGGGAATCATACTAAGATATTGTGGAGATGCCTTTTTGTCAAATATACTTAGCATGTGGTGGGTGGGCTCTGGCCTTACAGAGTTGGTTACATCAGGTAAGCAAATTATTGAACCTTGGCAGCTTCTTTTTCATTTGGGAATTCCAGCTTTTCGTAATATTCACTTAATATGTGGATTTTAAATCTATGGCTTGTGAGTTGACTGGAGCAGAAGGGTCACATCATCTGCACTTTAAATACCATCTGGATAAATTGACTGCTATCATGTCAGAACAGCAGCACATAGTGTTTTGTAAAGACAAGTTCAGAAAAATGCCAGTTGTATGCATATAGATAAAGTCTTCCACCATTCCTCCCCACTTATATTCTTTGTGTTGTAAAGTTTGGTTTCATTTTCCTTTAAAATATCCTTTCTGGCATTTGAATGAGCCTGAGAAAAATGCCATCCAAATATAGGGTAAATTTACAAACTGCAAGCATGGACTGGAAAGTTGAAAAAATGGTGGTGGTGATGGCTGAAAACACCATTTCGTCCAAAAATATAGCATTATATACATAATACTAGAATACCTCAGCTTTCATTTATTTTTTATTATTCTGAATGTATTTACTAAATTGGCTAAGTAAAGTAAGATACGTTTTAGAGATTTTCCATCTCTCTCATCTCATCTCACTGAAATTACGTGTGAATACCTGCTCTCTGACTAGTACTTCGAAAGAAATAGTGAACAGATATATTGTTGAAAAAAATTGCTGGCACTTTGTTATATATCCATAAGACCAAATACAGTGAACTTCTTGCACAATCCAGTAGATACTGTCAACGTGAGCTGGTAGTGCACATTGCTTTTTGAAACTAGACCCCATCTGATCTTCAATCACATCATCATGATCAAGGGGTAAACTCGTGAAGGCAGATAATCATGAGTCACCTGTACTGACTTCCTAGTAAGTTTGTCCTTCCCTTACAAGACAGAGATAGGAACAATCTTTGAGATCAGCCAGTCCAGCCCCACAGCCAGCCAAGTAGTTTCCTACCCTACTGTGTACAGATCTGTAAAGCATGTAAGCACTTTGTACTGCATACATGAAAAATGGCCATGGTAAAGCAAAACTGATAGAGTTCTGATTCTAGATTTTTTTCTCCTTTCTAAGGGCTGTGGAAGACATGATTTTTTTTCTATTAGAATGAGCTCTCTGTGTGATATTTAGCTTAAACTCAGTTCAAAGATTTATTTTGCGAGGGCATAGGAGCAGAAAAACACACCTGTGCAAAACATGCCTTTTAGATAAGAAGATGTTCTGGTTTGAAAAGTCCTTTAGCTGGGAAGTCTCTACCAGTACTACTTTGGCCAGTTCTGCTCTCTTCTCTTTGAGAGGATACAGGCTGCTGCTGAACCTGCTCTCATTGTCAGAGGCTGAATTTCTGTTAGTTTCAGTAAAAATGTGCTAAATATATTGTTTCCTGCTTGACTTTCCATGTGGATAGTTGGAAGCACTTTGGGGACACCTTCCTTACCTTGAATATCAGTGGTCCTTGTGCTGTTGGTGGGGTGGCAGGCATGCAGTGGGGAACGAAGAATAGCTGCTGTGCTGATGAGGCCCTGAAATCTGCTCTCTGCAGCTCTTTTGGGGGAACTGGGTCTTTTCATTTGTATTACTCATCATGGACTTTTCATTCAGCTGCTCTCAAGGACTGTGTGTAGGTTACTCTGAGGTTTCTTAGAAAGGGCTTGTAACTTGATCCGTTTTTTCTTTAAATTAATTCAGACTATTTTAGCCAAGGAAAACTTGACTCAGCTCCCACACTGACATCCTTCCTGCCCCTTCTGTAATGGCACAAATATGTGAAGAGTTGAGAGTTGGAGTTTGGAGCCATAATTCCTCACTCGGATTCTCCTCTTATTTCCCCCAGCTATGAACACATACTTCATGCAAGTGGTTTCTGTGCTTGCACTGAGAAGGCAGATGCAGTGCTTAGCCCCCCAAGCCGCAGAAAATGCTAACTGTTCCTTTAAAACATCTGCATGGTGACTTTCCTTTTCCCTTGATCCTGCTCCTGGCTGCCATCTTCCTAACAAGGGAGTTGTTATCCAAAGACTTGTTATCCCTCTCTCTGCTGACGACTCGCCTGACAGCTCTGTCTGTATGTAAATTAACTTTTTTTTTTGTTTTATTTTTTATCCAGAGGCATTTCGGTTTTGGCAGTCTCATCAAAAAAGCATATTCTGCTTTAAATTACCCCCCAGTACTCCAAAATGCCTCCCATGCCACGCTTAAAAATCATTCTTTCTTTTTCTGACTGGGAATTTCAGCAACACTTTAGTCTTAAAATAAATGGCTTGTTTGCAGTTGGATACTCCCCACACGCAGACACCTTTTGTTATTAATATGTGCACATCTGTTTGCCTAATTATTTGATCTCCTGCATGGAATGAAAAGACATAATTTTTCTAGGAGTTTATGTGAGCCGACCACAGAAAATCTCCTGATTTGGGGTCACAGCCACGTTCATTCCTTCGCCTCGTGGGCAGCAGTCCAATGTCAGTCACTTATCATAGATAATCAGTCTCATCAGGTTACTGTGGAGATTCAGCCAATTGCAGACGCGCAGAGGGTAAATCTGGCCTTAACTCCAGGCTGAAAGTGGCCTTTCAAAACTAATTTGGGGATTTACAAAACGACAGACAGGCTCTCCTTGTGTGCTGTGCTGCCTGCTCCTTGTTAGTGCTGGTTGGGTGTTTTTTTTTAATTGCCTAGTTAATATAATCTGACACACTTGTAATGGCCCGCTGGTGAGTTCAATAGGGTACTCGTTTTCATCAGGTGCTGGTAATAAGGTAAAGAAGCTTGGTTTCAAACCTGTTAAAGATGCAGCAATCTTTTTTTTTTTTTTTTTTTTTTTTTTTTTTTAAAGCTCACTGTTAGCAACTCTTCTGGAGTCGGTGCTAAAGGATATTAATGTCAGGGCTTGCTTTGCTACCAGGCTGAATTCTGTGTGCTCTTGCGTATGTTTGGTAAATAGGAAATTGCCAGCCCTTGTGACAAATCCTGGAATGGAGCTTTGGGATGCAGAATACCCAGCTAAGTCTGAAGCAGAATAAACTGGGGTCACGGGAGAAAACCCACTGAGTAGTGCAGAAACACCGAGAGGATTGTCTCAAATCCATACCCTGGTCTGACAGCAGGGATAGATCTATTTCTGACCGTCTCTCTTTGGGGAGAGACTGTTCAGGGGAGAAATTCTCTGTTCCTAGAGAGTATGCAGCAGGTGAGAGAACCACTGGTAAGCTGTAGGCTGTTTCTGGAAAGTCAGGTAGGAACTAAGCAGGTGCATTCTGTCCTTCTGTGCTGGAGTTAAGTATTGCAGCATCCAGTGCTGCTGAAACATTCTTTTTTCTTTTTTTTTTTTTCCTGATAGAGCATGACCTACTTTAAACATTTCTGAGATAAAATGACCATTTTTCAATTCCTTACGTGCCCCAGCAGCTACTCCCAACTCTATTTCTAATTGAAAAGAATCTTAAAACTGAAGTCAAAAGTAAAAAGTCTCACTGAAAATGAAGGTTTTTAAGGTTAAGTTTTTTTGTTCATACATGTTACTTCTTCCAAAATGTTAGACGGACTTAAAATGTTTCCCATTTAGCATGCTTTGAATTTCTTGTTGTATGTTTTGATTTATTTCACGTTGCTTAAGAAAACTGAGCATTGGTTTGAGTTTCTGGGATTGTTCAGTCTGGAGTAGAGGAGGTTCAGGAGGAGACTTTGTTGCTGTCTACAGTGCCCTGAAGGAGAATGTACAAAGGTGTGGGTTGGCCTCTGCTCTCAGGTTAACAGTGATAGAATGACAGGTGATGGCCTTAAGTTGCACCAGGGGAATTTCAGGTTGGATATTAGGAGAAAATTATTCTCTGCAGGAGTGGTGGTGCGCTGGCACAGGCTGCCCAGGGATGTGATAGAGTTCCTGTCCCTGGAGGTGTTTAGGAACCATGGAGATGTGGCACCAAGGGACATGGCCAGTGAACAGGGGGGGAATGGGCTGGCAGTTGGACCAGATGATCTTAGTGGTCTTTTCCAACCGTAGTGATTCTGTGACTCTGTGACTGAACTTGCTATAATTATTTCTTGTCCCTTGCTGTGAACTTCCCTTCTCATGTATCTGAAGGAACCAAAACAGAGCTGTCACTCCTCCTTTGACTTTGCAAATAGGGATGGATCAAAGCTCTGGGCTAATTTAGCTTCAAACTGTACATAATTTGGATACATGCTTGCAGCTGAACTTTGAAAAGCAACCTCACTTCTAATTCCAAACCACTCAGGCTTTATTGAGATAGTCAATATTATTTCATCAGAGCCTTTGGATTTTCATGGTTTCTTGGCACAGGTAATAATTAACTGACTGCCACCTGTGCTCTCTGATCCACGCTGTGCGCCTGATATGCAGTCTCTGTATTTCCTGCTTACGGGTCTTTGATTGACATCATTTTGCCAGGGAGAATGGGCTGTGGCAAAGCCCTGAAGACACCTGGGCATGCAATGAGCTGTAGGGCTGCTCCATTTGCTCTGGGACATTCAAGGTCAGAGGACCAGAGATACCAATTTTGCTCGGTATTGAGACTGCACTGCTTTCCTTTTGTGCTTGGTATTGTGGCTGAGATGGGAAAGCCTGGCTTGTGCCCTCGTATCGCATTGCTATCCCTTTTATTTTCTTTGTGATCACCGCTGGAAATTTTGTCCGATTAGAAGAAACTTTTACCTCTATTAAGCCCCCGAATCTCCATCAAGCATCTGATAGACTGGGCCCTAACGGCAGCCGCTTTACTTCTTTTCAGGCACCATCCATCAGGCTGACAGTGACTGCCGATGGGCCAGTCATATTGTCTATATTTCATACACAAACATCAGGCCTGCTGACAGCACTTTGCACACTCGGAAATTGCTTTTGCTGTGAGCTGAATTTCAACTAGAGCTTTTTTGCTGGCTCCATCTCTCAGTGTTTATGACCCTCAGGAGCAGAGGAACTGCTGTGAATAGATAATGCTGAAAGCACTCTTGTAGCACAGAAGGTTTCATGTCTGAAGTATTTAATGTTTACAGCAAATTTGGTGTTTGTTAATTTGCATTTTTATGCATTTCTTAAAGAACTGTCACCTTATTCTCCTGCTTGTCCTTTGTACAGATGTGTGGCAATTTCTGCTGGGGGGACAGTGCTGATAGGGGTGGGAGGAATAGGAGAAGAGGTGTTAAGAGATGGGAAGGAGGCAGGGTAGAGCTGCAAAGTGCTCCATGTCTCAGGCAGCAAATCTGAATAATGCTGCTTCAGAGGATGGGAAGAAAAGGTGTGTGAGCAGCGTGAAGTTACCCTTTTGCACCAGGTTGGAATAATTATGATAGATAGCCCATCGTCTGCTTAAAAGTCAAATGCACTACCATGTAGGATAAAGCATAACCTGGAAAGGATTGCATCTGCTTGTCATTTCCATCAAAAAGTAAGCACGTTATTTTCATTTCTAGAAAGGACAGCTATCAGCTAGTAATGCACCCCTCCTAGCAGATTAATTGTGTTTCTTGTTGGTACAGAAATACAGTTCAGCACAACTCTAATTGTTACACTCGTGCCATATGTGAGTTTTCACTTGGATTGCTACCTAAGGGACTGTAAATCTATGGGTATGCTGGAATCTTTGTCTATACTGCTGTGCATGTTTTTCCAGGAAGAAACATGTTGTGCTCACCTATCTCTTTGTTTCCAGCTGTCCTTGAGAAAGTTTGTGCCTGGGTATCTCTTGGAAACTGAAGAGAGGACGGCAAGGAAATAAAGATGGCTTTTTATAAAGTTTGCAGTAGTTTCAGTTGAACTATGGGGGTCACATGGATTAACCTACCCCTGCCAACTGTACCCCAGGCAATCAGAGTGCTGCAGCCGGCCAGGCAGTTTTATAAGGACTGTAAAGAATGTACAGAGACATATCCCTGTAAAACCATCTCTTACCTGAAAGCTCAATGAGCCATGAAATTCAGGAAAAGAACAGCCATTTCTTGGGAAAACGTAATGTTAAATGTCCCAAAATTAAACTCCAAGCCAGTATATTTTTGATGTGCAGCTTGAGTAGCCTATGTTCAAGGAACATTAAAGAGAAATTGTCAGAATAAAAATCCCATGTTAACAGGAAAAAAAACAAACCAACAACCCTCAGACTTTTCTCCTGTTACCAGGAACAGTTTATTTTATGTGTTTAAACCTAAAGATGTAAAAAATATTATTTATTTTTTCATTTATCCTAACGGCTTTATTATTTTTTTCTCCACCCCTCTGATCATTTTTCCAGCTTGGATTGAGCTGGAGACTCAACTCATCAGTTTGTCTGCATACATGTACTTGATTTTATTGTCATGCTATAGCTCAATCTTCTGTTTTGGTAGCAAACTAAAAAGGATAACATTTATCTCCGTGTTCTTTTTTGTACAGCCCAACTGACATTGTGTTAGCGATTATTTTTTTTTTTCCCTACCCTTTTGTGCTTTGATTTTTAAATGGAAGCTGAACGTTGTGCCTATAACTTCTTGACAGGGTTAAAGAAGGACACTTCTATTTCAAAAGTAATTAGACTTTACGAAAACTGTGGGGCAAAACTGATTTTCAAGAGATGTTATTTTATTGATGATATATTGTGTGACCTTTTGTTTGATTGTTGTTGAGATATGGGAATAGAAGGAATATTTCCTGCGTTGATTTAACCTGAGGTACAAAGCATTGAATACAAGTAAGGGCAGTTTCTTAAGTACACAGCATCTTTCACACAACAGGTTATCTGGATATTCCTATTATAATAACTCTTGCACTTCCCTCCAGAAACACAATGAATGGGAGTTGTGTTGAGGTCTGTGTAACCATGGGTTATTTGTAGTACAGCAGTTCCTGGGAGCTCATGTTCTGATCAGCATCCCATTGAACCTGCCCTGCCGTACACTATGAGCGAACGTCTTCCAGGAGGAGGTTGTGATTTATGAAGATTAGACAGACAAGCGTTCGGCAATGCTGTTATAAAAGTGAGAGCTGAGAGGAGCTTGAGTGACTTGTTGAAGGTCAGATGCAATGTCTGTGGCGGAGCTGAGGAATCAGTGCATGTATCGTTTCATGATATGGAGGCTTCCTGCCCCTTCCATCTCTGCTGGCTGGGAAACAGCGGAGCGGCTTCCTTGAAGCACTGAGGCAGGAGTACAACCTTCAGTGTGTGATAAATGAGTCAGGAACCAACCACAGGAATCCACAAAATATCAGAGTCCTGAGAGATATGCTCCCAGATAGCTGGTGCCTTGTCCTCATCACAACTTGTGTGGAACAGAGCCAATACTGTGTGAGCCAATATTATTTACGTTGGGATATGATTTCACTGCAGGAAATTTGGTGCTGTTCTTGAGCCTTATCTAGCTGTAGTGGGAAGGAAGAGGAAGGATACACCGCTACTACATGATGTATGTTATGATGGGCTGTACGAAGGGAGAAAAAGAACACAAGCACTTAACTCTTCCCTTTGATAAATGTTCACATGGCTGTTAGACTATAAACAGTTCTGAAGCAGTAAAAGAAGTGCTTTGTGATGGTTTTTATCAACTTTGAAGCTCTTCACAGAGCAATAGGTGACTTTTGGTAGTCATGGGGCCTTTCACTTTCAGAAGCAACTGCCTACCATAGTAGGTAGCCTGAAGGTCTGAGGCAGGTCCCTTTTGATGTAGAGGATGTGTGGCAGGTTCCACCTCAACAGAGAATCCCATTAGGTATTGCTGGAAGGAAGTGACACAGTCAAGAAGGTATTCAGTCCCTTTCTTTTCTCTTATCCATGGGGAAGAAATGTTCTTCTGTTGTTTGTCATCTTTAGGGATGAGGTAATGATCTCAGCCCTATTCTCTGGATGAGGGAAAAAAAAAAAAACCAGCAACATTTCTGCGTTCTCACTTCCCCCAGCTTTGGCATTAGAAAACTGTGAGGGGAATTCTGAAAGTAATGCTCCCTGTCTTGTTATATTGGCCCACAGTGTCAGAGGTGGATGTTGGTGGTATGGCAGTAGAGGTTGAACCTTCTTACCAGTATCCCATTGTGACAAATGGCAGCAGAGGGGCAGACTGACAGAATGGCATCTGACATGGAAGTGAGACAAAGGAAACACTGAATTCCTTCACACAGAAAAAACGGCACCCGCTGACATTCATGGGTGCTTGTGAATGTTTATGGAGATCAGGAGGTGATAAGAGCATGAGGCAGTGAGTGGTACATTTCAGCAGTGGTGTCAGGGACAGTGGGTCATCTCTGCTGGTGCAGATTTTTACAAGCATGGCATGCAGGCTGTTGTTCAGCCTGGTTGTTGCTGGTGAAAAGGCTGAACTAATAGCTGTGCCTATGTTGCAAAATAGCGTTTTATAGCTGAGAATTTGCTCTATCAAACAGTGCTGTTGTGCTTTTTGTATCTTTTGTAGTTTTTGTGGAAATAAATAGGAGGCACCACTTTTGGAGCAACCTGTGTATTTCCTCGGGCCCTGCTGTAGTAATATCGGTATCTGGAATTTATACCTGAAATACCTGGAAGTCCCATGCAAACTGTGTTCCAGTTAGGAACATTGGGTCCTCACATCTCCCTCTCCCCTCTGCACGTGTATATGTACATGCAGTCATTCCAGTGATTCTTTCAGGTTGTTCATTGCAACACTTCCATTTTAGTTCAGTAATTTCTAATCAGCTGAGATCACTTAGCAAATGTATGCAGAAACTTATTTTTGCTGTACATAAGAAGTAATAATTTATTTCTATGTCAAAGGGTAATTTCTGTCTTATTGCTAATCTTTGTATTTTCCTCATGACTCTACAATAAACGACAATAAGTTTGTCATGGAAGGGAGACCTAAGCAGTGTGTAATTTCCGAGATTTCATCCCCTAGAGCTTTCCTGATTATTGACACATTCTGTCAGTTAAGATTTACATCATTGATTAGTGTGATTTAGGTGTCATGGCTTCACATTCTTTGAGCCTCTCTCTAGCAAAGCAAGCAATTTAAAATCATTGCGTGTGATACAAGATTTCAAAGCAGTAATTCAGCTGCAGTGTTATGTATGATCTAGCATTTACTGCCTACCTGCTATAACAACTGGCAGTTTATAAAGTTAGAGATTAAAATGATGAGAGCTTTAGAAACTCATATAACAATAATGAAGTAGGATGTGAATGCCTGTGATATTTTTTTCCTGCAGTTTTCTTCAGCATCCTCAGATATTTGGCAGATATTGGGGATGTTCACAGCTGTGTGTCCTATCCATGAAATGCAGATTAGCCATGATAATCAAGCCAGAGTTCAGAGTTGTAGGATTTCTACATGTCTTCTAGATAATGCTATGCAATCTGAATATCTGCCTCTCTGCAGTACATCTCTGTTTGAAGTGTGAAAGTGAACGGCATTGTTTATTCCCTCCAAGCCTCATAGTTATTTAGATTATCAGTGGATTTGCTATTGTGTGGGGCTTAACAGTGCTGCCAATGATCACAGTCAGAAACAAGATGCTGGAGTGGGTGGGTTGAAGGTCACACTGTGTCAGAAAACCTTTACGTTCACAATTATGTCCATGCTGTTGAAGAACTGGATTGGTCCTTTCTGTTCTTGCCGATGGATTCAGATTCTCATAGCCCAGAATTTTCGTAATGGAAGTTGTTTAAAGGTTGTCTTGGCCAGAGCTGTGCCTTGGCTTAGCAGATATTACATTACTGCTGTTTCCAGAGAACTAAAATTTCCCCAGGTCCTTTCATGTGGCCTATCTGTAACATACCTGTTGACATGAAAACACAAGTTTAAAAAAAGTGTAATTCATAAGAAAAGTCTAATTATTTGTGACATTTCATCCATCATGTCCTAAGCTTCTCCAGAGGAAAGTAGTAACATTTCGTCTCCTTGACAGCCAACAACACATTGACAGACTGAAAAATGTTCTGCTATATTTCAAACTGCAGCATTTATGAGTAAAGAGCAAGTGCAAAATAAATAGCGAGACAAAAGAGCAGGAACCCACAAAAGTAGGGGGCAGAAGCTTGGAGAGCTTTCTAAAAGCTTTCTTTTGGTTTAAAAGAAAACAATAAAACAATCCTTCAAAAAGTAACCAGAACCTCTCAGGGTAAGCAATCTGTTGGATGGGAGGAGTAGCAATACCACTCAGCCCAATCTTCATCACCTTTCTTAACTGCTCCTGCAAGGAAATGCCTTGTGTGCATGTTGTAGCATAGTACAGGTCATGGAGAGCAGTAGGAACAACTGAAGATAGGTTGCAAATAGACTTTTAGGTTTCTCCCTGCTTCCACCCACTTCAGGACTTTAAAACAAGCATGTATGTGATCTGAAGGGCAGAGGAGAGCAAGGCGCCCTCCTTATTTTTGTTTTCCTCCTTATTTTTGTTTTCCCTGAAAATGACACCTAAGCTGCCAAACGCTGCTGTTCATACCAAAAGTAGCTTTGCTCCTGAATGTTCCTTCTCTGACAAGCTTATCTAGCTAATTCCCTGTGCTGGCATATTTATCTCTGTCTGTTCTCTCTCTGTTACTTTGAGGCTTTTTGGTGACCAGCTGGTCACAGATGACCTATCTCTTTCTGCGTGGCTCTTGTAGCCCTGCTTTCAGCCTCTATTCCAGAAACTACAGGTCTCTTCTCACTTCAGCAAAAAACGGATCTCTATTGGTAACTCAGTTTCCTACACATGTGGATATTTGTCTCCTACTCTTTTCCTTGGTACTCAGAGATCTCAATATGTGACACATTCTGTTTCCATCCCTTGATGGACTGTGAAGGTCACCTGTGATGGCATGCACATGCAGCTCTTGACTTTCCATTCAAACCCTTATGCCATGCTGTTGACAGATCTTGTGTTCTCCGAACTCCATAATTCAAGCACTGGGGTGTTTGGGTTGATTGGGGTGCAGAGTCCCAAAGCAGACTATCAGTCAAATTTTCCATCTCAGAAGCATAATGAAGAATTGTAATGAGGTGGAGAATTTTGATGTTGTTTGGATATTCTTTTACTTTCTGATCTCTTGTTTCAGAAGAATCCTCTGCACACAGATGCTGTGGAACAGTATCTCTCTTTTAACTCTGAAAAACTGCAATTGTTCTTTGAGGGAAATGCAGGTTTATGCAGACATTCCCAATCTTTTATGGGGTAGACGCTCTTTCATTTCCATTCTTTTTCCTTTTGTGTTATGCACACACACACACACAAAAACAACAACAACAACAAAACCTCAGGAGTACATCATGAGCCAGACTGTATTTTCTGTTTATTGCCACCAGGTTAATAACAGTAATGGTGCGAGGAGAAAATGAAGTGTTATGTAAAATCCTGCATTGCAGATTTTGGTGCTGATGCAAAGAGCTCAATAAAGTGTAACACTTTAATCATGGAGATAAAAATCACACAGCAGCTTCACAGTCTTCCAAGATGCAGAGCCTTAAGACAAAATAGAAGTGGGAGACAAAGAGAAACTGATGATATTATTGAGTTCCAGAAAAGTTAAGGAAAAAACAATCCACTTTTCCCACAGTGCTTTGATGCAGGCTCTGTATTTATGAGATAAACAGCTGCAAATGTGTATATGAATTTCCTGGTATTAGAGAGAGCAAAATGCCACAGCCTTGCACACAACTCAATGACATTTACGGGAACTTGAAAACCTTTTAAAAAACAAAGCAAACAACTCCTCCCTGCTGAAAAGGAAAAGGTATAGCATGGTATGATGGTCTGTATTGTTGAGGTTTTTTTCCAAGTAATCAAGTGGCCAATCACGGTGTTGACTGTGGTGGTATTTAGTACATATTCAGCATGCTAGCACAGAAGATGGCTTGAATTTGGTGGGTGCTTATATTGTGTGTATCTTTGGTCTCTGTATCTTTGAGCTGGTCCACTTGCTGTGATGCAACTGACATTCTTCTTTGAAAAATGTTTCCAAATGCTTGTCTTCCCCACAGCTTGGCTATTAAAATGGATATAAGAATATTTGCTGGGGGGAAAAAATGACACGCACAAAAAAAAAAACCTTGGAAATTCATCGGGAGCAAGAAGAATACTTTAGATGACTCAGACCTGTCATGTAGCTTTTCTCCCAACAACTGAATGCAGAGGAACTGAGTACATAGGAGGGATTTCTATAGTCAGTCCATAACCTGACAGGTATTTCTCCACACTAGGGTGGTGCAGTGCCAGCAGAGAAGTCATGTCAAAGAAGTTACATACTCAGTGTGAAATGTAATTCACTTTCAGGTGATGCCTGACCCTTTGGAGATCAGTTGCCATTGCCTTAAGGAGCACAGCAGCCTGATGACTCACATAATGCAGTACACGAGCAGACAAGCAAAAGGTAGACAGCTGTACCTTAGCTTTGTTGCTGAGTCTCCACTGGCCTTGCCCTGTCCCAATCCCTGTGTATTTGCAGCTGGTTGGAGCTGCCTGTTTCAATTTACTGCACAGCTATTCCCTTGGGTAAGATTCAAGGTTAATTCAAGGGCATGCTAAACCTTGCTGGAGCTGGAAGGTAACCCAGAAGGTTTAACGTTTCCACCAGCTGTGATAACCATGTGCCTAAGTTAGGGACTGCTGATTGAAAATCTCCTACAGAGACAGAATCAAGCATATGTATTACTGATTTTTGGTAACTGATAAACTCTGTCATCACTGCTTACCCATGATATGCCCATCATAAAGTCTGTCTGATTACATGGCTGGCTTAATCCATATAGCATGAAAGCTGACATTTTATATTATTTTATATCCTCTTGTCCAGCTGAGTTCACTAGCATGGAATTAACAGATGTCATATTTGGATGTTGTGGGCATGGATGCCACAGAAGTGTGTATAAATACACCAGACCTTGTGGACTGTTAGAATTGGTCATGGTAAGTGATGGCAATGCAGGATATGTTTCACATGATCCCATAATATTAAGATCAGGGTTGCTTCAAGCTGACATCACTCTGGAGGCTAAAACTGCATCCTAAGGGTTTTTCTGAAGCGAAACATGTCTGTGTCTGTGAACAGCAACTGTTTTCCTAAGGTGCATTACAGTTACCCTTTGATGGAGTCATATTAATGCTATACAGATCTCAACATTTTCTCAGTGTTATACATCATTTTTGGGTTAAAATACCAGGTAGGCTTTAATTACCTACGTGTCTGGAAAGACTGCATACCTAGTGGCTGTGAGCTCATTCATCAAAGCGAAGGGACAGTGGTTCTGGGAAACCTGCCACATAGTGTCAACAGACTTTGTTTGCTTTTGAAGATTGCAGGCAACTGGATGGATTTGAAGTGCTGCCATCTGAAGTAGAGAAACAAATGAAAACAAAGTCCTCTGGGTGTTAGAAAACAAACAAAATAAGCAAAACCCACCTCTGTGCGGTCTCCTCCTTGCATGGCAGGCCTCAGCCCAGGTGGGTTCGTGGTGGTCCTTTGGAACCTCTGCTCACACCTCTGGATGTCCAATCAAAGGAAACCAGGAGCACAGGTAGGACCCACCCATGCTAGATATTTGGCTGGAGTGGGGGCAGGCCTAGAGAAAGTATCACAGGGTACCATGGGGATGGACACAGCTATAAAGACCTGAGCTTGGAGAAGGAGACGAGGAATTTTTATTTCTTAGACAGACTCCTTAGAGCAGGACAGATGGTCTCAGGGTGCTCAGAGGGGATGCTGGTGGTTGTTTGAGGAGAAATCTGATAGAGGTTGAAGACATGTTACGGCTCTCCGGCTCACTTTAAACCCTTTTGTCTCAAGATAAGCTTAAATTCAGAGTCAAAGTTTAAGATGTTCCCAGTCCTTTATATTTTACTTATCCCTTGCACATATCCCTTCACAAACAGGAGCTGGAGGGGCCAATGCCACGATGGACAAACATTAGAGTGTACTTCCCAGTAGTAAAGTAGTGCTAGGGGTAGTGTCCTGGGGGACTGGAAACACTGTTTTCAACATTAAAAAGAGCAAGTTAGTTAGTGATATCCTAGTGCTGGGTACATGAGCGATAGCACTCCTACCTCCCAGGCATTTAGATTGTATGTGTGCCTTTTCCAGCTATTTATGTACTGTTTCCTCTGCTTTTAAAAATACAGCCAGGCTATTTCTGTGATTCTTCTTTTATTCTTTCTTTCTTCATTTGTTTTGTATGAGTCTCTCTCAGTATAACACACAAGAGAGAGTTAAAAACAATTGATTTAAAGCCCCACAGAACGGTGACTGGATTTGTGGTTAACTGTGGTTTTAAAAATGATGAGGTTTCTTTTTGTCTGTATCCTTTTAACACTGTGGATCAGCTCCATCTAAGAAAAAGCCAGAGAGTGGCAATCCAGCTCTGGACTGAATGAGCTGCTATGGTACATCATCTGTTACTGCTGGGCTGCTCCAGCGAGATAAATTGGTTAAAAATGGTGCTTCATCTTTCCATGGACTGGGTTGGCATTCTCTGTGCACGTTATTTATCAGTGTATTTGCTTGATTGACTGTTTAGAGTCAGTACTCATTTTCCTTGCCAGGAAGAAATGGGAAGAGAAAAAAGAGTTAACTGTTGACAAGCTTTAGGGCCATCACAGTATCTGTCTCCACTTTCATTATTTTACAATAGCTTTAATACAGTGCAATTATGGACTTGTTCTAGGTTGTCTTGTTTTCTCTTACAAGCAGTCCACCTCATGTCTTGAAAAATCCACAGTAGTTCCAGCAATGAAACCTGTGCTGTTTTAGCTCTGAAATCTCTAAAATTGCAGTGATTTTCAGTTGGATAGTGACCCACTGTACATCTGAAAATGTAGATGTTGCTCTCAGGGAGCTATATTTGGCATAATTTACTCTTTGGGGACGGGGCACAATGAGAACACAACTTCTGCTGGTCTCAGCTGTTGAGTAAATCCCCATCAGGCCTAATAGCCAGTGCTCCTTTCCCCTTGATCAGGTAGGCTTTGGTTATTGCTGACTTTAACATTGCTCATTTAACGAATAACTTTCAGAATGCAAAATTCTCCTGCTATCCTTCCATTTAGGAAAATTGAGAGTTTTTAGTCTTTTATACTCTGCATTCAAGAGATGAGAGGCAAAAAAACACCTAAATGCCTCCATTTAAATGTAAATTTTGACTTTTCACGTCTGACTAAATAGGGTGTTTGTTTTATAAACAATATATATATATAAATAAAAGCCATGGAATTGAAAGAATAAAATCCTTCTCTTGTTGTTGTTGATGTATTTTTCAGACAGCAATCTTTGCTCTCATCATGCTATGTATTTTTCTGTTTCTTTTTCCTCTAAAACTAATTTTGCTGTGAGAACAGGAACAGGAGATCATTAGGAGGAAATACTCCGCTGCTGGCTTGTGCAGAGAAAACATGCCATCTGCCTAATGTGTTTCATCTTGTGTCAACTTAATATGTGCTGTTTGGGTTTAACATGCCAGTCACTAGCCTAGAAAGAGTTCAAGCAGCAGCTCTGACACATAACCTGGCTAGGGCTCCAAGTCCTCCCTGCCTTTCAGGGACTGCTTACTCTGAAGTAGGCCACAAAATTCTGGACAGAATGTGCAATTCCCATCACTTACCATGTTCTCATATCAGAGTCCAACAGACATTTGTGCAAGGAATTTAAATGGTTTGGGATCATAGAATTGTTAAGGTTAGATAAAACATCAAAGATCATCCAGTCCAGCCATCCTCCTATTACCAATATAACCCACTAAACCATGTCCATATTTTCAGCCTTCATCATGTCATGCTGTCAAGAAGCAAAAGCAAAGCCCCAGCCTGACAACGGGCTGGTCAGGCTGAGGAGCTGGTGGTTGAGGATGTGATGGTGTCTCCCAACATCTCTGCAAGCTTTTCCTTTCTCTGCTATGTTAGAGAAGAACTGGAGGAGCCATTTGGTGTTGCATCATGCAGATATGCACACTTGAGTCCCAAATGCAGGTTAGTCACAAAACTGAGCCCTCCTCACTCTGAATGAACAGGTCTGTACTGGACTGTTCTGGACTCTTGGTATCTGTCTCTGCTCCAGTGTGCAGTGTGGACCTGGCTACCTATCAGGACAGGACATCTTTTGGAGGCTCAGCACCGCCATCTGCACTCTCCTGTAGCTGAGGTTCAGAAATGGGCCCCTTTTCTGTATCAGGTATTTCCTCTTTCAGTCACAGACTTCTTGCCTGATAAATGGATGGCATATGTCTAAGCTGGGTAAATGTAGCTGGACATATTTCGTTACACTCTGTGTAATAAAGACTTCGCTTATTTTGTTATTAAGAAAAGAAGTTGGCAGATAGCTTTAAATGTCTGCCTAAGGACAAAATGAACTGAGTTTTGTAGGTAGCTGGGTTTTTTTTTCTTAATAAATAAATAAATGGAAAGATTTTTATGTTGATAATAAAAATAACTAATGCAGAGCTTTTTCCACTAGTGCCTGGAGACATGGACAGATGTGAGATTTTGAAGGGATAAAGAAATGAATTCTGTTGGCAGGTAGTTGCTATAAAAATGACTATCCTTCCTGCCTCTTATTACATACCAGCATTAAACAAATGAAGAGTTTCTGGGAAAGCTAATGATGACAGAATCAGGTTCCAACCATCAGAGATAGCAGAAATCTTCTCCCTTCAGAGAAATCTGAAATTGAAGGGAAGATGTTCTTGGGAGAAAGGGGAGCTTTATTAAAGTATACTTCTGGACTTTCTCTGTTCACAGTGTGATTGTGTGGGAGCATAGAGGGGACCAAACTGCTGGGGAAAATATAAAGAAACAGCAAATTCACCAAAAGTTTGGTTTACCCATGAGTTGTCTGCTGAAGTTTAATGTGATTGCTTTCTGCTTCCAGAGAACTTTCACTGAGCTAAGTCATGAATGTTTGGGTTCTATCTTGTTTCTTTGTCTCTTGGAATAACAGGGTAAACCTTGTGGCATTTCTCTGGTTCCTCTGGCTAGCAGAGCCTGTGATGTATCTTAGGGAAGGGAGATCAGCCCTTTGGAACTATTTTGATGTGTTTTTTTACATGGCAAACACGGGGCACATGTGACTTCTCTGTATTTCCAATAGAGTTTCAACAAGCAGATAGCAAATATGTCACATAAATAATTCATTCGTCGTTCATTCATTTATGGAGAAACGTCTTATTCTGAAATGTGTTTTGTTGATTTTTCCAGCTTTTCAGAGGGAGATATACTATTTTTTTCCCTGTAATCATGTATTATTCTGCGTTCTACATAAGGGTTGGGTCAATTCATGGAATGATCATAAAGGAACAAGCCAGTATGCAATGTTAAGTGCTAGTAATATTACTGACTGCTGTTTTTCCTTTAACACTCTGTTACCATTGCAATGAGCTGTTTATTGTCCCTTCTCTTGGCCACTGATTTGAAACTATATATTGTATGGCATATGTATATATAAGGTCAGGCATATCGTCATAATTGTAGAAGAAAAAAAAAATCAGTAACAAAGAATTAACAACTTCTAACTTCAGCAGTAAATCTAGGAGCCTACATAAGGAGTGCGGTCACTGTTCACTTCCTGCATAGTCAGTGATCAGAGAAGAAACCACCAGATTGATTCTGATTTCATTGGTTTCATTCACGTGCTGAAGAAACTCCTGGGATTACTGAAGCAGCATAGTCCAAAAAACATTTTATTTTTTTGCTTGGCCAAAAAGTGAAAGCTATCTGTTGTTGGGATTTTATATTTATGCAGCAAACTAGACCGAGGAAAAATGGATTATAAGACAGCAGCAAGTAAAAATTAGTCAGATTTGCCTGACTTCAGATCTCCAAACCTAATTAGAGCAGGAAGCTGGCTCCTTAGCCCAGTGTGGGAAGAAAGCATCACTTTTGATTCAGATTTGATTCTATGCTAGTGAGATGGCCAAGTTGATAACAACATATTTAGGGTTTTTCTTTTGCCAAAATTGTCTATATCATTCAGAATAGCTTGACAAACCCAAATTACATGGTTTTACAGAGCTAATCGACTGAAGCAGTCAGTAAAGTGTATCATAAACTGGTTAGTGAGTCTGGTGTTTAGTGACTCAACCTGAAATCAGAACATGGACTGTCAGTGCTAATAGTTTAGGAGACATGGTTTAGATAGTTTAGGAGAGATCAAACTTTGATCTATACACATAATGCAGAGCAAATTGTCAACCATTGTGAATGTCAGCAGCTGCTACTCTCTAGGGTGGGAAATACTCTTCTTACGAGCTATTATAGCTTTGTTTAGCCCTGCCCTAGTGAATACTCTTCAGATTGTCTCTCTGATTACTTCTTATGCCACTGTGTTAAATTGTGAGTCCCAAATGTTTTACTCTGTGTATTCTTTCTATAGGAATCAGTTTTTTTATATATGTATGTATGTATGTATGTATAGCAGTCCCCAATATGTGCTTAGAGGGTACATGTTTCCTTTGAGATCTGATGGCTTTACTTACAGCCTCCATCAGTTGCCTTGCTGTTTGATGGGCAGAACACAAGGTGGTATTGCCTGCAGCAGCACAGTTGCCTATCAGTCAATGTGGGTTGGGGAATATTGGAGGGAAAAAAATCAGATGCATCTGATGCTGATAAGTGCCTTGCAAAAGGCATGTTGTGTTGTGCTTTTAGTCATAAAAGCAGATCCTTCCAAAGTGGCCATTACATTTTAACTTTTATAGCATTGTACAGGTAATAAATACCACTGGGTGTAAAGCATGGAGAAAATGTTCTACAGTTTGATGTGAAATGCTATGCTGATCTGTAAGGGTGAGCTACCTCTGAGTCTGTAAAACTCAGGAAAACCTATTCTACCAGCTATGAATGAATATTGGGTCAACAAGAGAATGTCATGGACAATTCTTTCTTTCTTTTTATTTATTTATTTATTTATTAGCTTGTTGTTCCTTCACAAGTAGCTATGGCTCCTGTATAGTCCCTAATCTCTTTCAGTGTCCCTATGTTCTGTTTATCAGCTTTCACTTTTATCTCTTCCTTGGATGTACTTGTCACTGGCCTGAGTGCAAGCAAAGAGGAGACAACTTTCAGAGGAACAGAATAAGACTAACAGCTATGGATGGCTTCTGCTTGTGGTGAGGCTGTGCCAGGAAGACAGAGAGATCGTTAGTTTGCTGTTCATGTTAGTTAGCTGTCCATCATTAGCAGAACACATGCACAGTGTCCATTTGTAGCCTTCCTGTTGCTTCCCAAGGAAGAAGGTGGCCACACAGGCTTTGAATGACATATCTCAGGTTGTTTCCTTCTATCTGACTGGACAGGTTGGCAGTTTGCATACAGATGTATTTGTCTCTTTCTAACTACACACCGGTCTGTCTTCAAGGACTGTTTGCATGCTTTTCATGAACAAGCAATGCATTAACTTTCTAAGATCTGCAAAAGTCATATTCTGTAATATAAATTAAAGGCTAAATGGAAAATAAGAACAGTGATGCTGCAACAAATACAAGGTCTATTTGGCTCTGTATCCAATGGCTTGAAATTGTGGATACTAAGGGACAGACTGGAAGAATAGGACAGAGCTTCTGGCAACATGTTATCTGAGGATTTTCTGATTGAGAATTTGTATTCACTTCTTTGTATGAGATGATGGAATAGTTTTGTCTGAATTCATCATCTAATTGATGTTTGTGTTTTGGACAAAACCTGGTGGCAGTGATTTGTGCGGTAAAAGGTAATTTTAAAAGTACTTTATTTTGTTTGCCTTAGGTCTTCTGCCAGATGACTTTATATTCTGCCAGCTGTCACTTATTTAATGAGAAATAATGAGTAATACCATATATTGTTTGAGAGGCAATAGAAGTTGGTCATTATAAAATTTGATTTGCTTACACGTATTTTTGCCCAACTTGATCAGTCTCTAGGAAATTAGGGGACAGCGAGTCCTAATTCCTAGCCATCACTTTTGAATCTATCTTTGCCTTTGTAATTGGAAGAGAAGGCAGGCAATGTCTTTTGGCCTTATTTATGTACTTGAAAAGTAAAGACTCTGTACCTTGGTCAGAAGGTTCTGTGACAGTATAATTAAAAGTTATTTGTAAAACAGAAAAATATTAGCACTGCTAAGAAGTGAATAGTTGAACAGGAACTCTTGAACTTAATATAGCTTCAGGTGTAGGCAGCAACTAATGAAGCCTAAAGACATTACATGGCTTGCCCTTAGTTACACAGCAAGCAACTGTCTAAGGAAAAGTACTAAGGAGTATTAAATTCCCTGATACAGCTATTGGGAACATTTCAACTGAGAAAACTTGAAGAACCAGACAAGAGTCAAACTGGATAGCCCAGTGACAACATGGTCATTTAGATATTTCTATTTTGTAACTCAATTTTTTTGCTGTTAATTGCCAGAATAACAATGCTGTCACAACGTTTTTTTTTTTTGTTTTTTTTTTTTAACTATTTTTCCTTCTATTTTAAATCTTTCTTTCCCTTTCCCCAAAGGTTTTTGATTCTTTTCACCATAATTTCCCCCTCCCTTTTCCAAAAAGCTCTCTTTCTATATCGCCAGTGCTGCTGCAGACAGGTGAGTACAGCAGGATTTCCAGCAGGAGTACAGAGGATCCAGATCTTGTATGGTTTCTGTGTCAATGGATGCAAAGTACAGACATGCAAGTGAGGTCTGAGATGTTGATGATCTCAGTTGGCCCTGTACATTTAGTGTGAGGTAATGGCCTGATACCCACTTCAATCCCAATGCTTTATTCCTACTGTGCAGGCTACTAAAGTCTTCAGAGCTTGCTGAGGTCAAAACCCATATCTCTGGCTTTATTTGCATGTCTTTTCCTGTGTAAAGGAGACAGAAAGGATATGACAGAACAATGACTCTCCTTGTTCTGAGTTACCCATCACATTTTTTGGCTGGAGGTCAGGCCCAAAATCCAGAAAGAATGTATCTCTTGATTCCTTTTCATCGAGGGTAAAAATTATACAAGAATTTCCTATGCAGCTGACTCAAAAATCTTGTCTAAACTTGATCTGGGTCTTAAAATTGTCTCTTTGGCCCCTTCCTAATTTAATATGCATTTGAACAGCAGTTGCTTCTTGCTAGAGCCTTTCACCTCCAGGTCACCCTTTCAAATCCAATTCAGCCCTGTCGTGACCAAATGTTACCACCATCTGACGGCTTCTCTGCGTCCTGTGTGAATTGCTGGCTTCCATCCCATAGCTGGTGGACAGGTGCCTGAATTGCAAAAACTGCCAGAGCTGACACTAACTGGAAGTCTCTGCAGAGGGGTCAAAGAGTGAATCAGCCTGGCAGATGAATTAACACTTAACTTGTACTCACGGTGATGCTTTATACCTTCAAAATGCTTTACAAACGTCAGCTAATCCTCAGGAGGTGTTGTTATCTGCACTGGCAGGTGAGAGGAACAAGTAGATAGAGGAAGAGCCAGGATCAGAATATGCAGGTTGTGGACTGCCCAGTCCAGGTCTAAAAGCACACATTTAGCTCCTTTCAGCCCTACTGATGGGCATACCACATTAGGCTTCAAGTTCACTGAAGGAAGCCCTATGTTATTCTGCAATAAAAACATCTTTTTCTTTGTAAGACAGGTATGATGGTAGCAGTCTTGTTGGACATGTCATCATTTTGCTGCATGAATCCATGGAGCCAACAGAAGTCTCTATCCTCTTTGACTCATGTCAGATTGTGCCTATTATTAAGAAGTATCATTCAGATAGAGAAATTGGCGTGTAATCAGATGGGTAAATAATGACTTCTAAATTGCAGCTGATTTGGACTAGTCCACTCTGTAAAACAACAGCTCTCAGAACATTATTGAAACAATCTGAAAAGAAATGAATGAAACATCATGAAGAACTGCTAGTAGATTACACAAACATTGATGCACATTTTGCAAGCTGTTTTTCAGGAACACTTAAGACATTCTCAGATTGTGCAAAGGTCTCTATCTATAAGAATAAGGAGAAATTGACTTCTGTGCTTGATGTCAGTAAGAATAAGAGTGTATCTAAACTGACATATTCCCATTCACTAGAAGCAAGAAGAGGAGATACTTTTTAAATGTAGAAGTTTAGAAGTTTTTTAAAAATAGTAAGCCACTTTTTTACTATTAATTGCTTATGTAAATAATTGCTGCCATTGCCATAGTGTTGCACAGTGGTGATGAATGGAAGGGGAATGATGAGGTTGCTTCTGTGGTTACAAAGGGATAGTGGCATGTCTCTTAAATAGTACTCTAATAATGCATGGCTTACATGTATCATCTGCAGAACTGGAGAAGACACTGTGGGCATCTCTTGCTCCAGAAGTTATAGAATCAACTTTTTTTTTTTTTTTTTTTTTTTTTTTTTTGAGGCTTTATACTAGCCTTATCAGGTTTACGGAGAAATGTGTAAGAAGGCAGAAGTAAGAAAAGTGATTTCAGCACAATTAACCTCATCCAAATCTGGATATTTCAGGGGAAGTTTGAAAATACGAATCATATCCAGACCGCCCAAAATTTGCCTGATGTTCTCTTTTGTAGTCAGTGATAGATGGGTGTTGTGCATCCTTAGAGTGAATCAGGGTGCTGGGCAGAGTGCCCTGTAGCTGAGAAGGCAAGGACTGATGGCTTCTAGCTGAATGTCGGCTGCTGAACATGTGATGCTAAATAATCAGTTTTCCTTGGTTTGTCTTATGAGCTTGCTGTGCTTAAGTTTTCTGGTATCACATGTAGGAGCTGCCAAAATATTATCATGGGGTTTATATGGTACATATCTGAAGACATATGTGTGAGATGTTTGCACAGTTTTCTTTTGAGAGACTCTAAACCTGAGGAAACTTCAAAGAGCAGGTGTTCTCAGAACTTCTGAATCCTTTCTGACCAAAAAAGGACAAACTCCTTATGTGGTGCCAACTGCTATATGTCTATTTGCTTCAAACAGTGACTGAGCAGTAAGGCTGGACAGTGTGCCTGGAGGCTGTTATGTCCTCTACCACTAACGACAAGCTAATGGTTTTAATGTCTTGCATACAACACTGCAAGGAGTTTATCCCATCCCCTGTATGATATATTGGACTGAAGAAGGCTTTGGGACTGTGTCTAAACCAATTGCTATGTCCAAAAATTAATAATATCCATATTGGAGTGACAGCTGGTGAACAGAGCTGGCTTTTTCCTGCATCACTTACCTCTCTAGTGGCCCATGTTCTGGGCTCAATGCATATTTATCTTTTTATTACAGCCTTTATTGATTTTTTTTAATTTCTATTTCCTTAAGAATCATAATTGTACTGTTCAAAAATCCAATTTTGGTCATATTGGCACTGGCTATTAACATCACTCTTTCCTTTTGCTCCTTACTGACCTTCTAAAGGCGTCTGACTAATGAAATTAATACTCAGACAAGTGAGAACACTTTCTTAAAACACTTCACATGGTATCACATACCAGTTTACAGTTTCAGTACTGTTTCACATTGTAACAGTGAATGTGAGTTTTCATTCTCTATCCATAGTTTCTTTCGTTTTCCCCTCCCTAATTTGTATGTGCATTTCTCAAGCTGTCAGAAGTTTTATTCTGACCCAAGAGAACAGTGAAAAGAATGTGTCATAAAGGCAGGGATTCAAATAAACTTTGGAGCAGAAATTTGTTTGCTTATTCATTTACTCTCTTTTTATGTAGTAAGCATCAAGAAGAGGCAAAGACCATTTTTTTCAAAGCAGAGGTGTTAACTGTTGTTTTCTAGGAAGTGGGGTTCAATCGTTGTCAATCTAGTGAGTGTTTTGACACACAGAGGAAAGAAATAGCAGAGCTGCATTTGTTTTCTCAACTCTGTATGCTCGGGTCATCCAGGTAATTATAGGTTTACTTAAAAAAGAGAGCATGAGAGAGAAGCTCTCTGCTGCTGCTTGTAAGCACAAAGAAAAGACACTTGGGGGAATTAAATTGATAGATGACTCTTATAAGGCATCTGAATCATTTTGCATTCCACCTCTAAAGCAGAAAATGATGAGTTTAATATAATGTTGTAGGATGTAACTTGTAGTCTCTGAGAAGGCAGTAATGGCAGCCGGAAATGTTTGAGCTTCGTTATTCATTATTTTCTGCTTAAAAGCTGAAGCAAATGTAACTATCGGAGTTTGAGCCACATCAAACTTTATTCCCATTCTCACTTGTAGATGCTACGGCATTAGAAGCCATAGCCAGGATGGGTTCTGCTGAGTGGATGCTGTCAAATGTCCATGGGTTTCAACAGTGGATTAGATTGGATTATGTTCTAAGTGTGTTCATGTCTGCACATTTGAACAGACATGTACATTTACTGACTTCATTTTCCCTTTAAAATTCACCACATCTCATTTTCGTTCTGCAGATTGTCCTATTTCTTCTGCAGAACATGTCTTCAAACATAGTTACTTCGAGTTAATATCCTAGTGGTAAGCTGTTGTCAACCACATGGAGGCCAGAATATCTCTATGCCTTTGAATAAGAGAATTTTGCCATTAGGAACCCGTGATATATTAACAGTGGACCAAGTCATCCTGTTCCATAATGGAGAATGCTCAAGATGGATAAATGTTTGATCACCTGTCTAAGTGATGAGTTCTATGTTGAATGTCATGGTTTCCAAATGAGCAATCTGGAAATTTAATCTTTAGGTCAAGGTGCTGCCTGTGCAGGAACAGGTTAGGTTGCGATTGGACTTCATCATCTTGAAGGTCTTTTCCAACCTGAGCAATTCTATGATTCTATGACAGTGTTTGCTCACAAATAATAACCACCATAAAATGTTTTTGATAATCAAGACAGATCTTAAAAAAAACCTCAGTACTGCCAAGAGACTACCTAAAATTCCCCTGAACACCTTTACCAGTAACTTCTTAGTAAGAATCCTAAGAGACTTTGGAAAATTGTCTATTGATACTGTGTAAGGTTGGTTGACTTGGTCAAATCAAAGCTAAGCTGGGGTTCCACTTACACATATTCTACAGGGGTGGGTTTTTTGCCAGATAATCACAGAATCACAGAATTAATAACCAGATGGAAAGTTGTATGACTGATCTGTGCTTCTGTGCATTTGTTTGTTTCTTTTGGAAGTTCTTTTGAGAACTATGGATGAAGAAGTATCATATGATACTTTAGCACAGGTTATATCACCTAAGCCAGTGCTTTTAATTGTGCTGTTTAAGACACAAATGATACTAGTCTATGGTATATCTTG
The DNA here is from genome assembly GCF_019232065.1 of Centrocercus urophasianus. NCBI lineage: Eukaryota > Metazoa > Chordata > Aves > Galliformes > Phasianidae > Centrocercus > Centrocercus urophasianus. The sequence goes on along the minus strand of NW_024884733.1, from coordinate 22,136,816 downwards.
CTGTGCTTCTCAATTATTTTATATTACTAACTACGTCCCTATGAAGAACTCTTTCTAGTTGTTCTAGAATAAACATGTCTTAGGTCACTGACTTCTTTGTGAAGGACGTTCATGCTTTATAAATACCCACTGCAACTAGATTATCTCCTCCCTTCAACACTAAGTCACTGTTTGAGATCTACAACACAATCAGTTTTATGGTGATGGAGAGGTGTACATTTGATCTCAACAAATGCTGTTTCTGATGGGGATATTATCTCATGGAAAAAAAAAAAAAAACAACATTATTCAATCTTAATTTTTAATTTGTGCATGTTTGGAGAGGAAGAAAATCATATGTGGTGTTTCATCCTGTTGATGCTAATCTTTCTTTTTAGTGCTGTATCTCCAAATTGCAGATGCATGCTTTATTGCCCTGTTGGTCCTCTACAGCACAGCAAAATGTTTTGGCACTAGCAGACAATTTATTGTTTTAGAGTCAAATACAATTAAATGTTCTTTTCCTATGAAGCATGGTCAGATATCGATATTGCCTTAGCTAACATCTTAACATTGGAGAGGCTTAATAAGATGCAGTATTACTCTCTCTAGGCTGTTTAATTAAACTAAACATTCAGTGTGTATTGTACATTGGTTTTCTGCCAAGGGAACGTAAATCTGTATCATATTAGTATCACATACCAAATGATGTTCTCCCCCCATTAGAGACTCTCTAGAAGAGCTGACACTGCTGTCACATGAACTGCTTTTGTAATACATTCAACTGATATGTAGCTCAGTATTCTCCAGTAGCCTGAGCAACTTTTGTGTGCAGACCAGATGTGTGTGGAGGGCTGCACATTGCATTTTACTGGCAAGGGTTGCTACAAGCAGAGGCGTTCACAGCACTTTATTATGATATTTTTTTTCTGTTGGATGCTACAAAGCAGAGTAAAATAAATTTCCATGTGTAAAGCGGGATTAGAAATTTGTGGTATTTGTCTTTATAAACAGAAATAAACTACATGGGAAATCTTGAAGGAATTCTTACTTACACAGTTTTGAGCTGCCAGAAAGGATAGATCTGTGTACTGTAACACACAGCCACGCAGTAATGCCTTAACAGTCTTGCTCTGGAACTGCAAGGTACATATTTTTATCAATGGCACTGACCCTGTGGCAATGCGAAGAAGAATGCCTTAGCTTTATTTTGCATGTTATCCTGTGCTGCATAAATGTTTCAGCCTGCTCAGGACAGATAGAGAAATGTCTGTCAAGGTTCTGTAGGAAGGTGTGATGGCTGGATGCAATAATAGAGTGTCTTTATCATGGCTACCCGGCATTGGCAACATGGATATATCTGTGGATGGCAGTAGTAGATTTACAGAAGGCATAACCTACATACCACAGTTATGATTTATCTCGTCGTTTGTTGGTGTTTTATTTTTTATCTGCTTTTTTCCCCCTTAATAGAAGATTAACCTGGAGTTCTACATTGACATCCATGCGCACTCTACCATGATGAATGGCTTCATGTATGGGAACATCTTTGAAAACGAGGAAAGATTTCAGCGACAGGCTGTTTTCCCCAGGCTGCTCTGTCAGAATGCTGAAGATTTCTCTTACGTAAGTTATCTTAATTCATTTAAGTGTGTGTCCAGTTTATTTGTGATGATAAATTTCTAATTTAATTGAATTGTACTAATTTTAATATGAATATAGGACTATTTAAAATTTTAGTTGTGATTTGCCATTATCCTTCCTCTTACTTTCTTCCAAAGTGGTACAATGTGATCTCATGTATTGTTAGAAGCAAGTTCTTTGTCTTCCACATTATAACCTTTGGTTCTGATTTATTAGTACATTTAATCTTTATCAGAAGATTTTTTTGATGCAGTGCATCAGGTTTAGTATTTCACTGTTTATATTACATTGCATTCACAGACTTTTGACTTGTGTGCTTTAAATAATGGTATAATATCAAGTAGAGGTTAGAAAAATAAACTTGATGAAAACGGTTGGATAATTTTCTGTTGCAAGTTGTGACAAGGGTTATATATGCTCTTAAAATTATTTGATCCTACTGTGGAAAAACATTTTTCAAGAAAACCTGCAATCGCTCAATATGTGTCTTGTAACTTAGAAGAAAGTTTGTGTGTAGTTATCCCTGAGAGTTGCAAATAGATGGCAAGCTCCTATAAATGAAGTGGTAGAGGATATATATATATCTTAGGAGTGAGCTTCAAATAGAAAAGATCTTTATCCAGCACTTGTTGTAGTTGCTCTGGAGAAGCTGGTGGATTTAGGGCAACTTTCAGTGATCAGGAGGAAGGGCAGTGAGTGACATTTGGCACATATGGTAGGAACAAATTCATTTTAAAATCACTTTGGATTCCTGCACCAAGCAAAAAGGAGTGGAAGAACCTACTTTTTAGGTCCTGGTTTTACATCTGTTACGTTTCTACCCACTTTTGCTACCCACTATATATTTTCTCAGTCTCTGTTATCCCCTTCTTGCTAATACTTCATCCTCCTGCTACAGAGAGAGAAGCATGAGTCTTCTCCAGCTGGGCATAGTGCCTGCCTCCTCAGCAGAGTCATCTCAAGTAGCCTATGGCAGTGGTGGTGGAGAAACATTCCAAGTGTTTAGCTCTAGAGAAACAAAATCTAATATCAGACTAAGAAGTAGTTGAGTCTGCACAGCAACATTTGCTATAATTGGGAAAAAGACCATTTTCTTCGTGGTGGGATTTCTCTCAGTTACTGTGGGAGATTGTGTTCCTCTTAGTGGAAGTCTCAGTTGACAATGGGAAAATCTTTGAGAAAATGATGTAGGAAATGGAAACCAATAGGTAAAGATACAGAGCAGTCTCTACCCTTTGACTCTCAATCTCCTTTTTGTAGAAACCAGCTATCAGACATGCATCTTGATGTCTAGAGCACCACAGTTTGACTTTGGTGTTATACTCGGACTGCTGAGCTTCCAACCCACATTCTACTGATCTCTGAAGCCCAGAAGCCTTTCCTCTGCCATCCAGCCAAGTCATTCTTACCAGGACAGCTGAGGGTATAGAGATGTTGGAAAAGGAGAAAGCCATGAAGTGTCCCATATCTGGGAAGCAAGAGGAGTGAATATTACTGCTCTGAGTGGGAAAGTTTCTGTTTCCTTCTTTTCAGCTGCAGTCATGTGGGTTATATGACTAGTTAGAAATATCAGGGGTGAATATTGCTGCTGGAAAGAGAGGAAAAGAATCCAGAGCTTCCTATGTTTTCTAAAAGAAGGGAAAGAAAAGTGTTGAAGATTAAAAATAGTGTATGTAAATATGCCCTATTGACTGCTCAAAGGGAAGGGGGGAAGTGCATCGTTAACATTACCAGGCGGGTGTTTGAAAGTGTGGGAATGGACCACTGTTGTTACTAATTAATTTTCCAAAGCTTCAGGAGGTCTCATTTACATTGTGTGCTGCTGCGGCCATTTGTTGGGATTATAATACTTCAACAGCAGCACTTCAAGTGAAAACTGGCGGCTGCATGAAGTGTTGTCCATAATTGACTAGCTCCATGTCTTCACACAGCACAGAGACAATGTTCCATTATGTTATCCATTGACAGTATCATTGAAAAGATTACTCTCCTTAAAGCATCTGTCAACCTTGATTGATTTACAAGGGACAAAGAATTGAAAAGGTTTGAAGTGCGGGTACAATTTTTGCCACCATTTAGCATGCATAATGGTTCTCCTTTGATGTCAAAAGCTCATCTTCTATTAATAATGCAGAGGGCTTTTGAATGCAGGCTACTTGTATGGAGTTCCACACTAATAACCTACTTGCTGTGAAATGGGATTCACTTTGGAGAAGCAGTCATTTGTCTGGGTTTTACATGTTCAGAATGAATCCCAACTCAAAGGGATTTCTTTCAGTGCTCTGCATGATTGCAGCTGAGCCCGGCCCGGTTTAGGGGAAGCAGGCAAATCCTAGCCTGCTCCTCCAGCTGAGAATCTGGCAGAAATCACGCAGCCAGATGCAGAGGAGCATGAACAACAAGCCTAGATGATGCGATCAAATGCCTTGTGCTGTTTTGTCTGGCAGCCTTCTATTAATATACTTTAGGGTGCATTTCATGCCTGGACTGCTTTCTTCACCTGTCATTTCCAATAGGCCTTCTTATTTAAATGACAGCATGCAAGGGAGGTTGGTGATTAGAATAGGGGATACGTGCCTATGTGGTTAGGACCAAAGGCAAGTCAACCATCATCTCTGTACTCTATCTGCTGAGCAGATCACTTAACCTCACAGTGTGCTGGAGGACTGACTGTGGTTTGAAGGTAAAAGTTGTGAAAGGAGACAGAAGTTCTTTATTTGTATGTGGCTTCAGATACTGGGGCCTGCCTTTGGTTTGGTTGTCAGCGTGTGAAGGGAAAAGTAGATGAAAGAAGAGCTAGGAAGGTTTGCTCTCACATGAGAGAGATGCTTGGGTGTCTCAGGGAGAGGACAATTCTGGAAGTAAAACATGTTATGATTTCAAGGTTTAGGAAGGCTATTTTTAAACACTGGGGAGTAAATATAATCTGTATGAAAACTCAAACAGTGGGAGCTGACAAGCTCTTCTGAAAGGCTGACTCACTGGGTTTTCAGGAGCAGCTGTTGACACCATGTCGGAGCACATTACACATCAGCCATGGCAAAGAGTTGTTGCACTATTTGGAGGAGTGTTCTTCATTTGACCTTTCTTGTTCTGGAGAGTGGATTAGTCATAACGACAAGATACAAGCACTTGAACATTTCAAGAACCTGCTAGTCTTAGGGGTGGCTAATTCTGACCTTTGTGATACTATGAGAGGAGACCATCTCTGCTCTGGTTCATTTAAAAGAAACAACCACAGCCTTTTATGGCTTTATCATTTTGTAAAGATTGCTCTGCTTTACAGTGAGATGAAAAAGACTAGCCAGAAGTACTTGGCTTAATCTTGCGATTGTTTTTTTGTTGTGGTTTTGTTGTTGTTGTTTGTTTCTTTATTTAATTTTCTTTGTTTGTTTTTTCCTTTTGACTCAAAACTGGTGCTACTTTGGGACACCTTTGAGTGCTTGTTTTCTTTTCTTGCTTTCAATCTTCCAGCAGAGCAGCTTCCTTTGAAATACTCTTTGTCATCTTCTTTTACATGCTAGCAAAGACCCTAGTGGTGACTTGGGATCCCACTACACTGGACAGTAGGTAAACCTACTGAGAAAGCCCACATACTTCAAAAGCTTCCAGTCATGTCAGGAAAGAGAAAAATTGCAGGTTGAAAGGCACTTGCTGAGGGAAATCAGAGAATAAGACCCACATTTCCCAAGTGCCACTATCTTCGGCAGTTCACATAGCCTTCTGCATGGCTTAAGCCATGCTGTGCACTCAGTAGTAAAATGTCTGAGGGAGAACCCACACAATTCCCTTCTGAAACCCTCCAGTGTCATAACCTACTGACCTAAAACATATTTTTGAGAGTATCATTGACTCAGCAAGATGAAATATCTCAAACATGGAATGGTCTGGTTGATTACTTCTTTTGTTGTTGTTAAAACTGACTTCTTCGTTGCTGTTGTAATTTACTTGGGTTCTTTTAGCTTGGATGTCTAAATATGAACAATCAATCAAATGAGATTTGAATCTATCTATATTTTCTGTTGCTTTATTTAGGTCTCCTCCAGGTCTACTCATTTCTGCAGTGTCCCCTTACATATCCAAGCCTTTTTAGGTGAAGCATGCTCCTTCCAGCAAACATCCATCTATCATTGGCAGACCCGACTAGTTGTTGTCACTTACTCTGGCTAGACATTTCCTTCTTAGTCCTGTGAGCCATATTACTAATTCCAATGCATTTGGGGTTGTCTCTGAAGGAAGTGCTGGCACAAGTGCCAGAGGGAGTAATAACAGCTGGTGGACAGTGAAGGAGCAAACTCAATAATCTGTTCTGAAATAAAGAAGAGCCAGTTTGTATTGCATGTGACTGAGCAGGGAATGGGAGAGCAGCAAGCAGGTTTCTCAGACCTGGAATTCATCCCAAAGTAAAATCCAAATGTCTCCACCCACTATTTTCTAAATACTTCTCTGTTGTGCCAGCCAAAAAGACCTTTGTCCAAGAAAGCATAAATAAGTTGCATTATTGCATTCAGGTAGTTTTGTTAACATCATGAAAGCTTAACAGATCTCCTCAGAATCTTGTTAAAACTGGAGGACAAGAAATGATCCTACCTCCTTTTTTTATTATCTTGTAGCAGGGCATTTCCAGGAAGATGAATATAGCTTTATTTACTTCATTGCCCCTCTGGGATGCATTTCTGCTCACTGCTTTGCTTCTTGGACAGTTTCTCCATACATTTATTATTTATTCTTGGAGGCTGGGTGAGGAGAGAGAGGAAGCATTTGTCTGGTGGCACAAGGAACAGGCTGTAAAGCCTGTTCTTTTCTGAGCATGATAGATTTTTGTCTCACAAGACATTCACAGCTAAATGAAACTGCTCCATTACTGCTGAACCAGTCCACTCCTCTTTTTTAATACAGAGAGATAAATTGACTTGTGTTACAAAGAAAAGGAAAAGGAAGGGGTAAAAGTGTTTGAGTAAACAGATCCTTCTTTCACCACCTTTTTGCTCTGTTGTTTGTGCATATAAGTTTGCAGTCCCTTTTCCATCCCCACACAGGTAGAAATTTTGACTAGGTGCAGAAGAAATAACTTTTTTTCTAGTAATTTTATAGCATATTTACATTATTTTTGAGAGACGGTCATAATTTTTACCAAATGCCAAGATGGTGGGAAGAGTTGGCAGCCTCCTAGAATGGTACCAATAAAATGAGCTCCTTCACATTCAGATGCAAGTCATCTCTCTTGCAGAGTGCTGCAAATTTAGGGCAAGAGGTAATGGCCCTAAGCTGTGCAAGGGGAGATTCAGATTGGATATTAGGAACAATTTCTTCTCAGAAAGAGCACTGATGCACTGGCACAGGCTGCCCAGGGAGTTGGAGGGGTTACTGTCCCTGGAGGTGTTCAAGAACTGTGGGAATGTGACACTGAGAGACAGAATCAGTGGGGATGGGTTGGGGTTGGACTGGGTGATCTTAGAAGCCTTTTTCAGCCCTAATGATTCTACAATTCTGTGAAATTTCACTGCACTAGGACAAACTATGCAATGAAGGAGGGGTGGAAGGTGGGTCAAGAATTGAGAAACTGGCCCCTTTCCAGCATCTTTTTCTGTGTATTATCACTTCAAATACATGACATATTAACAGACGTAAAATAAAACCTGGTTCAGAAAGGAACTGTTTCTGGAGTAGTCAGAGAGTATGGGAGGACTGGATGTAGTGTATACAACATCTCCTCAGGAAGAGTTGTAATCTCCTGTTCTGGATAGAGGAGAGCAGAACGTCTCTGCCACAGAACAAACCACTTTTTTTTGCAGAGTATTCAAAGCAACTGCATGTGTGATGGTTGTATTTCCCTTTCTGCTTCTCATTGTCCTAAGTTTCTGTCATTTGTATAAATGATTATGAAAGCACTCCCAGGAGACTGCATACATGCTCATAAAACTATTGTAAAGAGAAACATTGCACGCTACTGCTGAAGGCTATTTTACTGTATATTTTGTGGAAACATCTCATTTTCTACTGACAAATAGGGAAAGTGAGAACTCCAGAGACACAAGTTATTTTCTAAATGGGGTGATTATTCTGTAGAGCTTGGACTAGAAAATGCCAGCTTTGGCATCTTTGGGGAAGGATGTTCTCTGGGAAGCAGAGGTTGCATTTATTTTTTTATTTTTTATTTTTAAAAAAGAAAGAGAGGAGGAGAGAGGAAAGCAGATTTTTTTTTCTCATCATTAGCAAGAAGCATGCGCAGATCCCTTACAAGTATCTATCCACTTTGCTTAGTAGGGGTGCACTTTGGTGCTGTATTGCTTGAGGAGGTGGGAGCTGTATGTACAACCCATTTCAGTGCATGTGGATGGGTTCTGGGGAATGTTAAAACAGGCCAAATGCCCATGCTGGTGCTGCCAGCGTAACTGGTCCAAGGTGCAGAGAGAGGCAGCAGAGCACTGTATGGAAGGGAGCACAGATTACCAGCTGGGAGAAGTCAAGTGCACTTCTCACAGGTGAACAGCTAAAACCATGAAGCATGAAACCCAGTTGGTTTTCTATCTTAAAAGAAAAGCTAATTTGGTAGATTTAGTTTTGAGGCATGAACTGAGAGCCTGTAGCCTGTAAAGCTCCCTCCTTCTAGCTCCTCTGATAATGGCCATGCAAATGTGGGTTTTTGTCAGCAAGTTCAAGCAGGCGTGACTGAAAGACACTTGGGAGGGTTGAAGGAAAGATGTTGGTATCCTTCACAAACATTGGAGGAATAATGGAGACCCTGAGGGAGCAGATGTGTGTGTGGTTACAAAGTACTTTTAAACTGTTATTTCTCTGAGGAGAACTGAGCTTTAAAACCTGAGAGTGTGGTGCTAGACAGGTTGTGTTCATGGTACTCCTGCAGTGTGATGCTGATGCTCCTTACAAGCAGTAAGAAGAAATTAAAATAAACCAGGGAATAGAGCTGGTCAAAACGTTTTAAGATTTGAGAATATTTGTTTTAAGATTTCAGTTTCAGGCTTTTCTCTTTCACGTTCTTAGGAATTCTGGGCAAACCATGTCGGCTCTCCTCTGTATGCCTTCCCTCAGACTTCTACAAATTGAATTCTTTTTTTTTCCAGTTCAGAAAATATTTTCTTATTAAACCCAAGGCTTTCTGATCACCTCAGTGCTCCCTACCAGGCACAGAAGTTATGAAACAAAAAGCTGTTATCTGTGGAACTGTCAGAAAGATGTGAGAAAACTCTTTCCACAAGAATATCAACCCAGCCCGTCTGTCCATAAACAATCTGGAAAACCTCCAAGTAGGAGTGATCCCTTTTATGAAACGATCCTGAACTTTTCAAAATCTCCTGTTCCCAGATTTCATCGGTCATGAATGATTTTGAAATGAAATGCATTTCTCTCCTGTGTATCAGAAATATGGCAAAGCTGCAAGGTGAGATGAGTCAAGGAGCAATTTTGAGCTGTGTTCCCATTCTTTTTTTTTAATCCATCTACATTTCAGATGCTATCTGCAGCTTCTTTGTGAAATGAATTGAGAGATGGCTTCTGAATGCCATGATTTCCATGTCTCCAGACCCAGCTGGCATACAGTTGGTTGCCTATTACCAAAAAAACCCACTAACATGTACACTGTCTTGTATTGTAAGAGAGTTAATGGAGCTGGTAAGAGGAGAGAGTTAAGTTGGCTTTAGAAGTGAGAAGGTCTCTCAGTGCTTCTGGAGAAGTAAGGAGATCAGTTCTGCTGGTAAGATAGCTTGGTGAGGTAATAACTGTGAGAGTGACAGGTTCGAAGCACTGAGTTCTGGCTGTCCCATGGCAATAATTAGCTCTATCCCTATGGGAAAAGTGAGCTGCCAGTTGCACCCCTCTTACAGCACCCTGTGGACGGGCTAACAGAAGAGTCAGAATTGGTAACTGCACTATTTACAGTCTTCTGCAGAAAAGATTTCAAGTCAGTGCATTTCTGTGCTCCCTTTCTAACTTCCACAGACTTCAATAAAGCATTCTAGAAAATGGGAGTGAGTGAGTTACAGCTGGTAGCGTAAAACTGTTCATTGAGATAGATTTGACATCATCTGGGCTCCAGTCCATTTCCCAACGGCACGTCTATTCTTCCTTGATGGCAACTATGTCATTCCTTTTCTCTAGAGCACTAACTACTAACTTTTTTTATCACCTTTTTTTTTTTTTTTTTTTGCTACACTGGGGCGGTGAGTTGAGGGCTTATAGAGGTCAGATCTGCTTTAGAAATAAAGTTTGCTTTTCAGCTAAGAGAGCAGCATCAATAGAGATTTGTGGTGAGATTGTAACCTAGTCCTGCTTACACTTGGCCACTGCTTGTGCAATGAAGCAATTTGTATACGTAATCCCAGTTTATCCCAGTAGGTAAAGTGCTTACTGCTCAACTGCAAAATGTACAAAAGGTGTGGAGGGTTTTTTTGTTTTGTTTTAAGGAAGAGATAGCTTCAGTTGAGAAATAAAGCTCGTTTCCCAAATGGAAATGGCATAAGGTGACCCAGCATATTTTTAATTATGTGTTGTAATATGAAACCATTCTTTAATTATGAATCCTCTAAGTTTTTATGTCTGTGCTCTTCTCCAGGGAAGATTTCTAGCAAGATACTCTGACTTCTGTGAGCACACAATTGAACATGCTCCTTCCTTTTCTGTAAGTTACTAGACCTACGTCAGCTATCTATACTGGCATATGGGAGGATCTATCTCCTTATTCTGAGTTTGCAGATACTCTCTTTGAAAAGACAAGTGATCTTTGGGAAAACATTTGTGAGCTTGCTAGAACTTAAGTTTTTGAAACCCTATGCACTTTGCTCCTTCTTTCCACGGACACATAAAGAATCAATAGTTCTTCAGTAGATGTGAACAGCTGGTAAAATGTATCTGTTGGATTACAGGAACCCCCTAGACCTTGTTAAATCAGAAACTTATCTTTCTCAATCTATTAGAGATTGTGAGCAGATTTCTGTCTGGTTGATGATTTCTCTCCTAATTCATTTTCTAAGTCATCTTGTACTTTGTATTTTCCTTTCTTGCTGTGTTAGAGAAACGTCTCAAGATTGATCGTAAGTGATGCACAGTCTATAGCCTGGTTCCCATGGTAGGAGCCTGGTAAGGTCTGACTGTGCTAATGCCTCGATCCTTTTTCTCTCTAATGTGTTGAGCAACTTGAGAAGAAAACAAAGATTCATTCCCCAATAGCTCTATATAAGAGAGCAACAGTTTTTGTACCATGTCCCTTTCTCCTGTCATCCATGAAAGGTAGAACTGATGCTGCCATCCATCTCCAGCTTGACACTGAGCCTGAATGGTATTTCAGCCCTCTTTGGCATCTCTTTTTCCACAGATCAGTGGACCCACATTTACTGGATGTGCATCCTATTTTCCCTCTTGTGCAACCCTAGGCTTTCTGATGCTATAGCAGGACAAATGCCCTGTGAAGCCACATAGGCACTGAGCAGAACCACTCAGTGTGCACCAGGAAGTCAAAGGACAGACTTGGGTACATTCAGTCTCAGATACGGACTTTTGTTGTTTTTCTTCTTTGTCTTTTGGAGTCCCTCTTGTACTTTGATATGGACATGCAGAAATAGTAAACTGCTTGCCTTTGCAATGTGAATATGGGCTGCTCAGGGCATTGATTCTACAGATCCTAGCAGGACAGCAGAGCAGCACTGAGAAACCAAGGATATCCATCAGCCGTATTGCAGCTGCCTAAGCTGTTGAATTCACTGAGGGTCACTGTGGTCGAGTGTCCTTACCAGCCAAGAGACAAGATTGCCCTGGAGATAGGGATTCTAGCACACTGAAGTCTGACCAAAGGCTAAGAATGTTTTGTTTTGTTTTGTTTCATTTTGTTTTTCCATGGGGACTCCTCCAGTAAAGAATTCACGTGCAGATTTTTCCTGTGTTTCCATCCCATGCATCTTTTTTTGCCACAGTTGTCCGATTGGTTTACAAATTTCTTTGTTTGCCTGGATGATCGTTGTCATTCCTAGTGGGAAAATCAATCATACAGAAAGGGTTCAGCAGAGCATGGGGAAGAGGGATGAGATCACAGAATCACAGAACGGCCAGGGTTGGAATGGACCTCAAGGATCATGAATCTCCAAGCCCCCTGCCACATGCAGGGCCACCAACCTCCACATTCAATACTAGACCAGGTAGTCTAGAGATCTGGTAGGGAGATCTCTGGTAGAGATCTGGTAGGGCGGCCTGGGAAATCTGTCACAAATGCCTAAGATGCAGAGAGTGGCTAGATACACCTCAAGGTTCCCGATTTTGTAAGAACCAGGTGTCATTTTCTGGTGTATTTCTTCTCACCAGAATGTGAGGGAATCTTTCATCCTTCCTCTTCCACTCCTTCAGCAGCGAATTATCATTACTTGGCGCATCTCCTAACCCTGAAGATGGCTAATTTGTGTACTGAATTTTCTCACACAAACTAGGAGGCAGAGTCCTTCTGTGAGCTTTAACGTATCTGTGTGTTTTAATAATGAATTACTGTTGATTTTGTACAAATATCTCTGTTTAAGAACTTCAAAGTCTTTGGTGTTTTTCTTCCCCAACCCTGCCTCGTCTGATTTTGTGCTTTTTGCTGCTGCTGTTGTTGACACTCCCATGCGATTCAGCCTCAGAGAAATAAATATTTGTTTAGCTGTTCTCCTGCTGTGCCTGCTCAGTGCATTTGCTTAATGATGACTTCAGTTCAGCTTTCCAAGGGTTTTCAGCAATAGATTCTCTCAAAGAGAAACAATAGACTCATTTTCTGACATTGGTACCTACATTCTTTCCCCATCTTGTTGTCCCTTCTTCCCCAGAGTAAAGTTTGATTAAATAAATGTGCAGGCAAATGGCTATTTCCTTGCAATAATAATACATGGATTTTTATCCCCTTTGTTTCAGCATTATCAGTTGCCAAGATCAGGAATCAGTACTTACATATTTTTCCATTCCATTTATCTTGAGTTGAGACAGTAACAGATTGAACTCAAGCAAGTACCTGCTGCCTGACCTTGCCATTACTTGAATTGTCTTGAATCTGGAATTTTCTTATTTTCTTCTAACACATTAAATCACATTCTTGCTTGTAACATTGTTCTATAGCCAAGCCCAAAACCACTGTTTCAAAACCTGCATGTGTTCATACTTTAGGAAGGGTTACTTTATATTTCACTATCTCAACCCACTTCAGTCAAATCAGAGATATTCCTTTCTACTCGAGACTTTTTTTTTTTTTCCCCTGTGGGAACTGCAGCACTGCCTGGCAGGGAAATGAACAGATGATTTAATTCATGCCATTGCCACTATTTGAAATAATTCTGCACAGGTGAAACTGGAACTTTTCTTTAAAAAGAAAAGAGAAAATTACAACATCAAATAGCATTATAAAAAATCCAAACTATGGAAAGGTTCAAATTTTGTTTTCTCTTCTTGGCTATCTAAAAATCCTCCTTTAAATTACTTAAACCACTTACGATTCACTTCTGAAATATGGCAAGTATAATTTTGCCAATAACTAGATCCAACTTCTGAGCTATTTTCTGCCAGAAAGCAAAAATCACTTCAGTGAAGTAATACATCAGGCTCTCTTCATCTATTTCCAGCTGATGAGGTTTCAGCTTATAGCAGAGATTGTTTTTTATTAGACTCTGAGTACACGACCTGGCACTTGTGTAGCTGAGTTTCATCTGACTACTATCACTTTGGTCCTTAAAGTCATCCCACTGCTTTTTTGTATGATATTCAGAGCCTCCTCCATAATGATGATTCATTCCACAGTGTGTCATCAGCAAATTTTGTTGGCATGGTCCTCCTTTACTGTGCCAAGAACTGTGATGAAAATATTATGTAAGATTTATATCAAGAATCATCTCTGAGAAATTCAACCAGTAACCTTTATCTAGTTTGACTGAAATTATGGGAATTACAGCTGGAAAAGGACCTCAAGTCCAAACTGGATTCCGAAGAAAGATGAATTATACTTGGCAGATATTTGTCCAATTTGTTTGTAAATATACTATCTTTATGATACTCAGTGACAGTAAGTACCTCAGCTTCCAAATGACAGGAGCGTTTTTTGTCCTAGTGCCTGCCCTGAATCACTTCTCCAACATTTCCATTGTTTTACTTGTGCTGAGCAGAGAAATAGACTTAGCTCATTTTTCTTGTGAGTGATGCTCGTGCTCACAAACCACAGTAACTGTGTTCTGACACGTTATCTTCTTATTTTGAGCTGGCTCCACACACCCAAATTCACCAGCTGATGCTTTAGTACAGTAAATATTTCACCATAGACATTCGTTTGAACGTGAAGTTCTATCCACTGAAATCAGTGTGCTTGCATTATGAGGAAATCTCCAGAGTATGATCATCTTCCTTTCTGTTTTTGATCTTAACTCAAGATACAGCTCCCTCCAGTTTCAGGGTCTTGGTCTTTTGAAGGCTTCTATTGCAGGAGATCAGAAAACTTTCCCTCTTCCAGACTTCCCCAAGTATTTTATTCCATACAACAAATTAACAATTCATTTTCCCATCAGTCCTTAAGAGTGCCTTAGCTCTCTGTCCCACAAGTATTCTGACCATCCTGAAAGATTCTTCCATTGCATTTCCTTCCAAATGGCAATTTGAAGGAAAAAAATAGGATACGTATATAGCAGAATAAATTCAGTGCAACCTTTTTCTGCAATATTGTGTTACCACTCAGGCAGTATCACATTTAGAAAGTCCTACATATAATGCTAATAAGAAACCCAATTCCATCTTATTCTAATTAACCTGGAAAGCCTTCCTTTTTATAACATGAGAGACTTCAAAACATTCAGAATGCTAATAAGCCTACAGGTATTTCCATTCTTCATATCTTTTGGTATACACCATTCATCAAGAGTTGTTGCTCATTTCAGTGTTAGTGTGCTTCTGTTGGTCTATAGAATTTTAGCATTTTGAATGATTGCATCTCTTGTTTGTTATTTTTTTATAGACAAGATAAGAAGTCTTATTTTCCCTTGTTTTGATACACGCTAACATTATGTTAATAAGAAAATACACAAGTCTTAAGGCTCAGTCAGAGAACTCTCGGTTGCTCAGATAGTTCACCATGGGAACAATGACTGAACTGTACTATATGCTGAGGGTCCTTTTTGCTTCTCTCTTCTCTGGAGACTTAAAAGTCTTAAAGCAGGAGATATAAAGGCTTCTTATGCAACCAATGTAAGTTGGATCTATGAAGCATAGGGTTTTTTGTTGGCTTTCTCTCCCCTCAGCAATCATTAGGTTGTGCTTAACCCAAAGTGACTTAGTCTAGTGGTTATTAGGGTCTGGTAACCAGAATGAAATCAAATTCCATTTTTATGTCTTTGGTAGAACATGCTCTGAGATTTTGATTAACCTAATGGTGAGCTCCACTTTGGTATCCAGATAGAATAATGGAATCACCAAGGTTGGAGAAGACCTCCAAAATAAGCCAGTCCAACAGTCCACCTTCTATGAATATTTCCCCATTCAACCATGTCCCTTTTGTACTGCCGTGCCTTCAAAAGAGAGCTAAAACTTGTTTTTGGAAATACTTGGAATCCTCCCCTTCATCCCCCAAATGAATAGTCATAAAGCTGCATGGTCCTTAAAGTCAGTTCCTCAGTAATAGCACAAAATACAGTGTTTAACACTGTGCTACTAGTGCTGTAAAACAGTGCAGTATATTTTTCCACTGGGAGAGCAACACCCAGTTAACACTTAAGTTAGTGAAGTGGAAATTTCTGTGACCTAATTTAAGAAGCAGTCAAATGTCCTAGGTGAGAAAGTTTCACTAAGA
The DNA here is from genome assembly GCF_019232065.1 of Centrocercus urophasianus. NCBI lineage: Eukaryota > Metazoa > Chordata > Aves > Galliformes > Phasianidae > Centrocercus > Centrocercus urophasianus. The sequence continues at coordinate 22,121,395 of NW_024884733.1, read as the reverse complement.
TGTAAATACTGCTGTATTTCTACTTTGCTTAAAGCTTCCAGGCTGGTGAGAATGGCTGAGGTATAGGAGAATTGCAGTAGAAAGAAGAAACCCAATATCCAAATAGTGTTTATGGCTTAGCATTTGAAATGATGGATCTAAAGTGTTCTTTTTCAGCTCATACATGCAACAGGCTTTCTCTAAGTGCTATCCACAAGGGGAGAAGAAAAGGTAATCTTACTTGTGAACTGAGATTAATTTTGTGAAAGTTTGCAAGGCCTTATTTATAGTTCTGTGTGCCAGAATCGTATTTCCATTAATAGTCTCTCCAGGCCACCGCTGGAAAAATATTACAGTCTCAAATAACGTAATTGAGATTTGGCAATGTGAATTTCACTGTTTTCTATTTTAACAGTCTGCTTCCCAACCCTTTCCTTGTTCCACTCATGAACTCCCTTCATGTCTCTGTGTTCTTTCCCTGGCAGTCCAGTACATCCTTCAACCGAGATGCTGTGAAAGCAGGGACAGGCCGGCGTTTTCTTGGTGGGCTGTTAAATGATACGTCCTACTGCTACACCCTGGAAGTCTCATTCTACAGCTACATCGTGGGTGGAACTACTGCTGCTGTCCCTTACACAGAAGAAGCATGTATCCTTTTGAAATCCTGCCTCTTCTTGCAGAGCACGTGAACTGAGCACTTAAGGTAAATACTTCTATCTCAATAAGAGTTTGCTGAGATAGGGACACACAAGTGGAAATGTGAGTCTGCTCCTGATGCTTTAATTTCCCTCATATTGATTCTCCATACTATGGAAATTCAAGAAGAGAAAGGCGCATTAGATCAAATAAACCATTTCCCTCTTGTAGGAGATTGTCTCACACACTTACTATGCAAACAAGTCCTGGAGAGCCTCTGATCCATTCCTTTCCACAATCTTCTATTTCTTTCTTCATTTCTCTCCTTATACTCTCATTATACCTGCATTTGTATTATTGTTTTAATAGCAAGTTGAAAGTGCATCTTTGGTACTGAGTTAAAATAACTTCTCTGCCTTTGAACTGCTGCCAAAAGGCTCTAAAGTGTTCATTAGGTTCTGCAGCTGCCTCAGAGCCAGATCTTTAATACTGGTTGACAAAGAAATGGAAAGCGAGCTCTACAAATAAAGCAAAAGTCGTCCCCATTTTTGAGGACTTGTAGGTGCGTTGTCTCGCTGTTGAAAAGGCACGTATCCATCTGGCTATCTCACTGTATCCAACAGTTTATAGAATTGTGGTGTTTTAGAATTTAGAATTGACCTGTTTTTATCTTTCTTTTTTTTTTAATGGTCCTCAATCAAATAACCATTGCCTATACTTTAAGCCTGAATATCTTGTTTCATTTTGTCGTTCTATCTTGGTAGCTTTTGGAAAATAATTCTGAATCATTTGCATGGTTGTTCTTTGATTTAGCTTTTGGAATGGAAGGTAAAATCTGGGAGAGGAGACTGAATATGTTAAGGTGAGTTAGAAGTCTTGAGCATTTGGAATACAAAGTCCTTTTTTTCAGTCATTTTGACTATTACGCCTGCATGTTGCCACTGAAGACAAAATTTTCATGTTGGTTTAGATATTTATTTCCTTATGTTGGTATTTTGGCCTTGTAAGACATGTGCCTTATTTTCTATTCTTATTTTCCTCCTCACTTAGCACTCTTTGTACTGACAACTGCTTATTTATCCTCTTATTTATCAAGAATAGCTTTTGCAGCGAGGAGTGGGAAGAGTCCCTATACAAATGTGATCATGATTCCCTTGAGTATGTTTTTCTTGATGACCTGCAGGTCATCCTGGCTCAGTTTCTTTTTCCAGAAGGATTCCAGAAGGCTGTCTGCCCATGTCATATGCTTTGCTGTCATTTTGCCCTGGTAGATTTTATTATTGCCTTTTCAATGGGATTCAGGAGGGCTACTTATGACAGCTCTTCCTCAAGTGTGCAGTTTCCTAGTTAAAGAAAGAAAAGGAGCTGCTTGATGCAGATTCTGGTCCTGTCTGCTCTAGCACAGGAGTGCTTGGATTTATGCATGCTGTATCCTGGCAAGGGAGACGTTTTCATCGCACAGAAGTGACTGTAACCAAGAGTAAAACAATTGCAGAACGTTCCCATTTAGCCTGAACAACTCTTCCAAGCTATTTGCAAGTCAGTGATTAATTAATGCTCAGATTTTTTAATGGACCTGAACCAAAGGCACAGCCAGTCAACTCACATTGGCCTCCAAGGACAGGCGTGCTTCTGTTAACTATCTAACTACATGCAGACAGCAAGTCAAGCAAATAAATGAAGAAAATGTAGCAAGCCCAAATACTGTGAACTGGCAGGGAAAGTATGCAGGAAATCTGCCTTCAAAGACTTACCTCTTAGGACTTTTTAAAAATTATTATTTCTTATGATGAACATCCCATAGTGATGTTACTGGTTTGTGAGGTTGTTGTTGTTGTTTTTGTTTTTTTTTTGCTATTGTAGTTGTTTTGATGTTGGGTTTTTTTGTTTTGTTTTGTTTTTTGTTTGTTTGTTTTTGGTTTTGGTTTTTTTTTTTTTATTTGTTTGGGTTTTTTTTTGTTTTTTTTTTTTTTTTGTCAGTTTTTGTTTTGTTGTTGTTTTTCATAGAACCTGGATCAGGATGGCTGGTATTGCTCAAATTTCCTCAAAATTACAGGCTGTGATTCAACTTCCACATTGGGCAACTCACAGAATTTATGCAACTCACTGTCTTGAACAGAGACTACAGAGACCATACCCAATATTCAGCAGTGAGCTACACTGGCTCAATGAGAATCTACAAAAATATTCATCTAGCCTAACATTTTTCTAGAGTTGCCTGGTAGAAATAAACCCATCTGACAGGTGAGAAAGCTGAATAAACTGTGAATAGTCTTCTGTTTGCACTGGTGGCATGTAATTCTACCTGTCAGCCTTTCCTTTACAGCATTCAAGGCAAATAAGATCAAAGTACCCCCCCCCCCCTTTCATGACATTGTAAAAGTGTATGTTTTTTTTTTAATTTTGTTGTGTTCTTGGGGGTTAGGAGCTACATTACAACCTCTACATGAGTCTGTATTAGATATGTTTCTATTATAGAAACATAAGATTATGGATAAGATTATGGATAAGATTATGCATTTTGTTCAGACTTGCATGGCTGAAGTACAGTAATTCTTGAAATAAATGAACAGCTTACATACAAGAAAATGGGAGACAGACATTCAGTGGAACAGCATTATTTGAATTCTGATGTTGTCAGAATTGTACCTCAAAGATTCAGCATTTAGGGGATTACATCTGGTTTGTTCTATAAAAGCAAAGAGCAGAATTCACTTTAAAGGAAATCTGGGAGTGAAGGACCTTCCATCAGTCTGTGCAGAGGGTTTATGTCTTGGGATCTCTGTGGTGGGATAACAACATTCTGTGGAGCACTGAATTTCTGTTCTCTTCTAAAATAAAAAGAGCTAATGTGGTTACATGAATGTCTCAGGCATCAATTAGCATTATATCAGTGATATTTGCTGGAGTGCCTCTTGTGCTTTGTACTATGAGAATATTGCATCGGGTGTAACTTCCTGAACATCCTGTTATACATTCTTTCAGAGGTTCATATGTACCTGGTGGTGTGCCTAACTGATATGTACCTGGTTTACAAGAAACATTAGGGATATGTTCTATAAGCCTGGCTCCACAGAATATCCTGTGATAGCATGCTGTAGATAACAGTGAATGTGCTGTGTTTCAAAGCCATATTAAGAGGATTGTAAGCTTGTCAGTTTGTTGTGTGGAAGTAAATGGACAGAGGAATGTTTAAAACCCTTCTCACACACACACACATTTGGTGGTAACTGATTAAAAAGGCAGCATAGCAACAGTTTGCTCAGCACAAGGTAAAGAAGCTTTAACATGAGCTGATATGCTTCCATTAAATACCATGTTTTACTAGGTATTTACTGGGCTTATGACATGAGGCATGTAAACTGTTCCATAGCATTCACCCCCAGAAGCTCAGCTGCTGGGCTGTCTTAGGTACACAACAGCTTCATAGCTGGGCAGGGAGCAAAGGATAAAAGAGGGGGAGGAAGGATGAATCTGCAGCTGCAGGTCTCTGAGCGCTGCTGATAGCACACCCAGAATTGCTTTCCTCAATAGCCACTGATCAGCAGCTGTCACAGCCTGACCTAAGAGTGGCCACTAAAGGAGCCTCGCATCAACAGTTTTCACATCTATTGGGTTCATTTTTTTTTAGAGCGTTTGAACTGGATCCCTGCTGCACAGCAGGCATCCCATAAGAGAGCATAAAAGGTTTCACTCCTCCTGAGCCTTGCCAAGAAGTAGCAGACAGAAATGATGGAGGCAAGGCAAGAACTGGTGTGACTGTAGCCTGGTAGCTGTAGGGAGAATAATCAAGATGAGTGGGTGCCACAAATTATCAGTGTGTCCTTGGCTTCATTGTGTATTATTTTTATGGTAAGCTTTCCCTAGATAGGAGAGGTCCCACCCAAAGACAGGTCTTTAATCATCTATTTATATAGATTTACTGTTGGCATCACTTCTGAGTGGAGCAGGAGACTGGAACCCTGTACCAGGGCCTGATGGAATAGTTCCCCTTTGTATGGCTTTTCTAAGTACATCAGTTTACTTCTTTGATGTAGTATCCTCAGTATATAGAAGGGATTCAATGATACTTCTTTTGTTTAAAAGAAACAAAACAAAACTATGCTTTGGAAGTCACATTTGAAGAAGAAATGGACATTATTGCTGTTATCCCAAGATAAGTTTTATCACATTACAAACAGCTGAGATAAGAGCTGGATACTTTAATGCTGCAGCTGAACAGACTTGTAAAGGTACAACTTGTTTTTGCCATTTCACTGTATATATTGAACTGGAAGCTTTGTATTCATTAAACAGGGTACAGTTGCACTGCTGAACTCCTATGTTTATGGACGTAAAAGATGCCTTTGTGGCTACATCTTGTGTGCACGCTTGTCAGCACATGCAGAATGACAGCTTGGATTGGTTGGAGTCTCTTGACATGTCTAACAGGTAATTGAATCTTGGACCATTGAGACAGCTGGGACCCAGTTGGCTTTACTCTTATTCTCCAGGCTACCAGCCTGCTGCTTGACCTCTGGGGATGTCAGAAGTTAAATACTCTAGAGAAAAGAGTCATTTGCTTATATGCAGATTCTTCTTATAGAGTACTTGGATCTCACTGAGTGCCTGTCCAGCAGAAAAGAAATCTGTATGCAAACAACAATTATAGTAAAATCATCTATAACTTTTAGAGCTTCATCTATCTGCTAGTCCTTTAGGGCAATGTATTTGGCTATTAGTAGCTTTTTTCTTTTTTAGCAGCTGCCTGCCTTGATCCTCGCAGCTGTGTTAGTGCTATCCTTAGAAGATCCTCGTGTGCCAGATTATAGCCCTTGCAGGTTCATTCCCACCCAGTAAAGTCAACACTACTAGCAAAAGCCAGTGAGATATGCAAGGCTATGCTGATAAATCTGAGGGAGCTCCTCAGAGGTTACCCAGCGTGGCTTATGTTTGAACTCGAGTTAGAACTTGTTGCCAAGATGATTTCTAAGTCAGGCGTATAGTCAGAAAAAGTCCTCCAGAGGTCTTCTTCTTTATACTTCTTCTGTTAAGCTCCTAGAAAACAGGCTCTTTTCTGTGTGTTGCAGAAAAGAAAAAAAAAGAAAATGAAAAAAAAATAGCATTAATCCTGATTCTGCAGAGATTTCCCTAAGAGTGACCTCTTTGCACATCATCAGTATTCGATTCTTTCTCAATGCCATGTTTTCGGCTGTCTTTGAGGAAAGAAAACAAAATCCTCTTTCAAATCCCCAGTCTGTGTGAAAGAGTGTCAAGGTTTACAGCCACAATTTCAAATGCTCTTAATATTACTGGAAGCATAGAGTTAAATTATAGAGTTGTAAAGTTACTTTATAGTGATAATGCTGTCAAGCATCAATATCTCTGCCCCAGGGCACCATGGAAACTCAGTTAATGATATAAGAAGCTGATATTTTTCAGGGTTGCAGCTGTTGGCTCGTACCCAGAAGGAATCTGTGTGTTTGTTCATATCAGGTATGTACAGGGGAACCTGATCAAAGAAAATTAAGAAACGGACAAAGTCTGTTTAATGAAGTGCAGTGTAACCAAATTGAAAAGCATTGTGCGGTGTTGCTGTATTCACACCTCTTTCCTCTGTAGAGTTCAATACAGTGGACAGTGCTGTAGAGAAATAATTTAAGAGGAGGAGTTGGGGGGGGTTAGGGAGGGTATGTTTGGATGTAGGTTTGTTTATCTCGTTGCCTGTAGCATTGACTGTATCAATCTATGCAGACACCATCTGGGAGTGTCAGTAAAGAAATGGAAATTAAGGCAAGTGACTACAGTCGGATTAGGAATATCTGTAATTTTTGCAATGGATTTCTGAGCATGTGTATCCCAAAGTGCTTTGATAGCCTCACATGAGAGATACTATAAAAGTGCAAAGTGTTACAAAGGTGAGGATTTTTATTTTTTTTTTTTCTTTTAGAGAAAGGTATATTTTTTTCAGTAGTATAGCATATCAGCCGTGGAAGGTATCTTCAAAGCATTTCCTGAGGATTTAACCATATTATTCCTGTTTCTTTTTGGCTGGGAGCCAGCCATCAAATTCCACGCATGTGGATGGGAAACAATCTTGCAGGTAGCAGCTGTATTCAGAGTGGTTTTACATACTTGGTCCATTTCTCCCCTCGTCTGGGTGCTCTGCATACCTTCTGTTCAGTAAGCGTTCACATGGCTTTCTGGGGGGAAGGAAGGTGAGCAGGTCAGACTTGAGAGCTCTCAGTATTTTCAAGCCTAGTTGGGAATAGGGACCTTGTGGACATTAGGAGGAGAAGCATCTTACAGAAGCACACGTGCAAATAGTGACCCTACTTTCGGCCAGCTGTGTTCTATTCTGTGCTGGCAGAGAATGTGCTCTTTGGCCCAGGTAGGGCTGTATCCAGTGACATGAGAAGTCTGATACATATTAGCCAGCCAAGATGAAGAAGCCCAACTCCAAAAATGATCTTGTATCTAATTCAGCCTTTGGGGTTTCTCTTGAGAGACTGCATGCTAACTCATGCCAGACTGGCACTGAGGCTTTACTGATTGAAATCCTCCCCAGTGCTTTCCATCTGAGCTATCAATGACTTGTGGTTGCTGTAAGACCAGCTAAACTAGTGGACAAATCTCTACAACTCAAAACGTTTTTGTTGGTGGTATAAAAAAATCATTTGCCTGTCAGTAATAAATAATGCTATATTTTTTCACTACTATTTCTTTTACCCATGGTAGAAAATAACTTCATCCAGGCACAAGTGATGCTTTCTCCTAACTGAATGGTTAGGAGGTTGATTTACATAAGGGATTGAAGAGTTGTGGCTAATAGAAACAAAAGGAAAGCTCCCTCTAGGCACTGCTATTCCTTTTGTAACTGGATCAAGGTCTTGAATGTTTCTCTTCTGGACTGGCTTTTCTGTAAACTTGTATTTTTCCATTGTCTTATCAGCAACTTTGACAAAACTAAGCATATGGAACTGATAGTGAGGCTCTTGGGTATTCAGAATGCTACACAAATGCTATTAGGCATGTAGTTAAAATAATTCTTTGGTAAATGTTAAATTCCTATTAGTAACACTTGCTAAACTTAAGTGCAAAGGAAAGGGCAAGGCTAATCTGAAAGGCAATGGAGAGCAAGGCTTAAAAGATATTAACGATTTGTTGGAAATGTCTGAGGGGAGTGCTTAATATGACTAAAGAGTAACATCTGTGGGTTGAAGATTGAAGTTGGGAGAGGGCTTCCGCCAGTGATGTGCTTTGGAGCTTTCCCAAATGTCAATGGGAATAAGAAAAAGATAATCAAAATGAGGTGTTTTTCAAAAAGCAATAAACAGAAAAAATTGTAATGTCTCTTCGATAGACCTCTGTGCTTTCCTGCCAGCCTGTAATGGTGGTTGTGTGTCTCCATGTTTGTCATCTTTCCTGCTTCTGGCTGGGTATCTTGCCCTCTGCTGATCCATCTTGTTTGTGACTTTAGGTCATTACCACTGCGCCTTGTTGCAACAATGCCTCCATGACTTCTTGTTGTCCCATCTGATTTTTCACAAGAGGTGTTTCATTGTTCAGACACACCCAATTTCTGTTTCTTACCCACTGTGTGCTTTCTTTCAGTGAAACTATTGCTTCTTTCTTTTATATTTTTTCCACCTAGAGGCTCAGCAGGGTGGTTTTTTTGTGTGATTGAAGGGAATTCTAGGGCAGGAGCAGAAGCTATTTTTTACTACTACTTCCTTAGTTCCTCATACCAATTTCCTGAAAGGGAATCAGAGATATGTTTTAGGGAACTCAGCAAAGAAATTAGTGTCTTGCTGTATGTGTATGTCTGTCTCAGTTGCTTGACCAATTGCAACTGAATTTGACAGTGATGAAGGTCTCAGAGATATTACGTTCCTACAAGTTTCATGACAAATAGCTGCCTGAATGAGTACAGAGACCAAAATTAATCTCCCTAGTAGGGACAGCTGCATCTCTATTGTTAGAAACCAGAGGAAGACAGTAGGCATGATAGTCAAGGAAACGGATCCCACATCTCACTGCCTTCATTGCCTGTTATTAATGAGGAAAGACTTCCCTTCGCTTTCCTTTTCTCTACAAATTTTTATCCCTAATATCACTGAAATCCTTAGCAAAGGATATGTCATTGTATCCTGAGAAGCAGATGCCCCTTTTCCATCAAGCTACCGTGAAAGGGGCGAAAAGCCTGGCAGGTAGAGTGCATGGGTGAAATGAATACACATTAAGCCAATGCCACTACATGGTCACCCCAAGCCAATAGCTTTTCTTGCAACCAAGAACCCTGACATTTTGCTCAGGGTTCAGATCAGGAAAGTCTGAACATGCCTCAGTCAGAAAGTAAAGATAACCTGCATCTTTGAAGTAATATTCAGGAGAGTCACCTTTGTGTTTCTGTAAGATCAGGAGGAGCTGATTCTCTCATGTCTCATCTCATAACAGAACAGCCCAGAATCAGCTCAGATCCAAATCAGTCCTCTGCTGTGTCTTGTCTCTGACAGAGGCCAAAAGCAGATGCCTGAGAATATAATAATAGAATAAGCAAATAATGATACTTCCCCCGAATATTCTCCCTTTGAGAATTGCTTTGAGCAATTAGTGGTTTGGAATACCAGACCCAGGGATTTTGATTATCATCTGTAGGAACACTCAAATGGATGTCTCCAATGAACCTCTATAAATGTTTAGTATCCACAGCACTCCTTGCCAGGGATTTCCACAGCTTAGCACTGTCTTGTTTGTTTTAAGCCTACTACCTGCAAATGTTATTTTTGTGACTCCTAATTGCTACACCAGAAGTGGCATTGATGCCATCTGCTTTCCCCATGGGGCTCAGTCCTCATTTTCTCTTATTTGAAGTCTCCTAGCCAACATAGTTATTCTCTGAGTACTTATCCTATACACTATGAGTGAAGGAACATTTCTAGATCAAAGTCATTCTTTCATTTCTGGAGTTGATGTACTGTCTTAGCACTTTCTTTCCAGGTATCCACAACCACATGAGTTGCTAAGCAATGGAGAATCAACTCCAGTGACTCCAAGAGCAGGGTTTGTATTTGCTGTACATTGCGATTATTGCTTGTGCTCAGGATAAAGATACAAGCACCAACATAAGAGAATTGTTTTTCAGGTTCAGAGTACACACTGCAATCATTATGTGTCCACTTCCTCATGTCCATCTTTGTGTGTTCTGCTGTACTCTCCCATTTCCTAAACTTGAGAGGGATTCAAAGTCTGTTAAGATAATTTAATTTCTGTTGATCATAGGCTGGAGTTTTTGCAGTCTGGTGAAGAGAGCCCAGGAATCAACTACTGCTGAGGGAATACAGGGCTTTTGAAATTTACTGTTTTAAAGCAACATCCCAAATACTATATTTTCAGTCATTATGGTTGGTGTGCATCACTCTTTCTCAGCAAATCAACTCCTGGATTACATACTCCCACGGTCAGTTTGCATATATGGTTCTGTCAGACCAGTTATTTCTTTCTCTAAATCCAAGCAACTTTTATTAAACCAGAAGCTGTCATCTGATGCCAAAAAAAAGACCAAATGATAGGTAACAGCCCATTTATCCTTTCTTTGTTTCCCAGACCCTCCAAATTCCAGCTTGCAGGTTGGCTACTTGAGATCTCTTGTGTAGCAGAGAGGGATCTGCAAGCAGTAGATTGTTGCATGTAGCAAAAGCTCACATTGAACAAGTTTCTGCAGATAGTTGGCTGAAACAGTGTTGGAGGACATGCATAAAGTGATATTTTTCTTTGGATTTTTTCCAAGGTCTGATAAGTGGTTGGTCCTGGTGGCAGAATACGGCTTCAAACTCCTTGTTTTGAACTGTGTAGCAGTAATAACTCACTTTGAGAAGCAGCCCATGATTTTGTTAGTTAGGAGTTGCACATTCTCATATTCTTGCTGTGATATCCATGAGGTATGTTAGGTTGGGCCCTCCTTGGGCCAATAGAGTTATCATCCTAGTGCCCATTCTTCCTCTCTTAATGATTCCTGTTTGCATCACATCCTTCATGTGTCTGCCAAGTAGAATTTGTTGCATTGACTTTCCTTCCAAAGCCTGCCTAGAAGGGCAGCCTTCCTTCAACCAGGATGCAGAAAGGACCTGTGTCTCCAGAACCATCAATATTTTTCTTGAGATGATAAATGAACTGCCAATAAACTGAGGCAGCTGCCAGATTTCTCTGAGAAACAGATCTTTAGTCCCAGTTTATCCGTGCTTGGTTTATTTATGTGTCTGGAAACTTTGGAGATGCAGAGGACTAGCCACTCTGGGAGAGACACTGAGAATGAGGTGGTACAGATAGATGGAATGGGAGTTTATGGACTGGTTCAGATGTGTTAGCTGTTACTCCGTGCTAGTGTTACCTCAAAGAAAAAAAAGTGGCTTGAGATTCATCATAGGGAACACCACAGAAAAGAAACAAAATTCTCCAAGGCAGACCTAACTTCTCAGACTTGCTGTATCATTCCGTTTGTTTTTCTTCATCTCTTCTGGTCTTTCTTGCCTATGATTCAGGGTTTTTTTTGTTTGTTTTGGTTTGGTTTGGTTTTTTGCATAATGTCTGAAATTTGTGCTGCTGGCAAGATTTTTTCAAGGAGACAAAATATGTTTGGAGGGTTGTATACCCATGTATGTGCTCCTACAAGTAAGGTTTGTAAGGAGATCAGCCTTGTATTGAAGCAGCTGGTACAATTGGAAAAAGGCAGTCTTTGGCTTTAGGGCCCTTTTGATGGGCAACCAGTGTGTGTATGTCATACACACTGACCACACTGAGCTGATTTTTTTGGTGTTAGCTAAAATTGGCAAAGAAACAGTTCTCAGTTTGGGCAAGATTTCTAGAAGTAGGTAGCTGAGCAAAAGAGAGACTCAACTAAGGCCAGTGATGGGGAAAAAAACTGGATGAAGTTTATGTTATTATGCACCAGAAGGTCTTGTTGCACTGAGGGACATGGTTTAGTGGGAAATACTGGAGATAGCTGGACAATTGGACTGGATGATCTCAGAGGTCTTTTTCAACCTTCGTGGTTCTATGATTGTATTTGGGGGCAGGAGAGGGAGCCCTGCTGTAAAAAGCTCCATCGTAGGGAGAATTTCACTAGGCACATAATCCATTTTACTGGAATAAAAGCAAGAACAGGGACAGGATATAATTTGATGCATTGTGGGTGGGGCAATTAATTGCTATTTCAAAATAGACCTGGCCCCCATGCAGAGCCTGCACGACCCTAGAGCACAGGCTCCAGGTCTTTGCATGGTGAGTGTACCTTCAGCAAGGTCAAGGCAGCACAAGTAGCGAGGATAAGTGCTCAGGGCCCTCTCTGAAGAGGACTCTGCAGAGGCCCAGGAGCCTGGTGCCTCTTTGCACATCACAGTGCAGCCAGATTGGGCTGAAAGAAGTGGTCTCTCCATCCCCAGATCCCTGCCTGGGTCAGCACCAGCAGCACATATTGTGTTGCCTGTAGTTCAAGTGCCCTCTTCTGGCGTGAAACGTTTCGTTCTTCAATGGCACGCGACTGAAGAGAAGGGGACGTTTATCTGATGATTGCTGAAATCAAGAACAAAGCAGGTTTTCTCTTCCTTTTTGTCCACTCTATGTCCTGGCTGGCCTTGGCAAGGAATAGAGGTCAGTGAGAAGCCTCCCTGTCGTACCATCCTGGCTGTGTCACAGCATCTCAGTGGGACAGTGCTATAATGAGGTCTTGTTTGCATGTCTTAGGTCATTAAGAATGCTTATTTTCTTTTGTTTTGTTTTCTTGCCTTGTTTTTAGCTGGTATAAATCTGGAGATGTGTTGATTTACACCAGCTGAGAATTTGGAATCCTTCTCCTGCTTATGTTTTCTGCTCTCTGCTGTATATAAATCATATATTGTCTATTCTTGACCTGTTGATGTCAACAGTTTTCACTGTGGATCCCTCTGGGATCCCAAGTTGACCTGTATTGATTAGGAGGGAATGCTCCATGATAAAATGTGAAGAGAGGAGGACGTGCAGCTACTGTCAGAAGAGTTCCTACACTGAGCACTCCAAGGGGAAGGGAAAGTTTGATGCACTTGTTAATGTGAATTCAAGGTTAGCAGTAAACAGCACAGCAACTGCATATGTCTGTGGAAGGATTTAAACTCAGCCTTTAAAAGGAAAAGGGAGTTTCCTGCTCTGCTTTATTGCATCAGACTGTCAGGGGCCTTTGCATGTGCTGTGGATTTTTCTCTATATTTAAGGAGCATTTCAAGCTATAATTGATTATAGCTGAATTTGTGTTATAAAGTAGGGAACAACAGGTCAGGGCATTTACACTATGAAACAAGTCTGAGCCTGATTCTCATTTAGATCCTTTATAGCAGAAGGGTAGTGGCTTTCTCCCCTCCCTCCCCCCGGTAACAGGCACAGTCTCAGCTATTGAGTACATTGCTGTATTAATAATTCTGTACTTATTGTAGGCTCTCTGAATGCAGATCCTTCACACACAAGCTAGATTGGCATAAGCCAGTTTGAGAATCACAGAAACAACTTGCACTGCCCTCCACTGGGTTTGTGAGGAGTGAAAGGAGCTGGAGTCAGGATTGCCAGGTTTTGCAAAGCACCGAGCTGGAAACAGAAATCCAGCTTCTCCTTTCAAGGTGAAAAGGACAGAAGAGATTCTGGAGGTTTTGGTCTGCTTGAGGCTCTCCCTGCTCTATTACATGCACTTTAAAACTGCCATTCGCTGATGTTGCTTCTTCGTGGTCACTTTGCTATTAGGTAGTTAAATGAGATCTCAGGGCTGAGGTTCAGGAAATGTGATTTCTAATCATGCAGTTTTATTTTAACTCCATGCCTCTGTTTCTCCCTGTGTTCTCAGTCCTGGGTGCTTAAATGATGTGTGAGCAGAGACAGTCTGTGGCTTTATACAGCACCTGGCACAAAGAAATCCTGCTCTTGGTCAGACCCTCGCGTTGTTACCACACTAAAACCAACAGTGCAGGGAGGTAAGGGCACGTAACAAGATCTGAGATATGAGACAACCTAAGGGTTCTCAAGCCAAGGCAAGTTGAAATGTTTCAGTTGCTAATGTGAACAGACACCACTGGAAATAACTGGTAGTACTCAAAAATTACCTTATGGCTTTCACAGGGATTATCCTGTGTATGAAAGAAGGATAAAGAGAACATACTTCTCTTCTAACATTTCATTTTAAAGCTACTACTCAGCATGGGAAAATATATACATGAATTTGTGTGCATTAGGTACACACACAGAACTTTTTTCTTTCAATATGTTCCCAAGATTCATGAAGCAAATGAATTATGACAGCCAGAAACTCTCAGGTCTCTTTGTGTTGGGAAGAACCAAACCTGCACTGCTGGGAACAAAGGTGTCCCTCTATCAGTCCTCTGCAGACAGCCCTAGAACTGGAGCAACCCAGAGTAATGGTGCTGAGAAGTTGGTATGATAACAAAGCAAAGCAGAGTATAACAGGATGACAGCGCAAAGCAGCAAAAATAGGTGGCTTTTGTATGACTATAATAGCACCACCTGCTTTCAGAATGTTAGTCATCCCGTAAATGTGTCCATTCCAGCGAATATCCTTGAGGGAGCTGACACAGAAATCCATAGAAACGAGGCACGAATCTGAGCAGAGAAAGGGAAGAAACGCAGGGACTCGCCAGGCTGAAAACAGCGACTGGTGGGGGGAAGGCGAGCAGCCTGAAATGTGTGCTTGTGTGTGGGTGTGTATGGGGTAGCTGAGGAGAAGTACGTATGCTTCTCAGAGGGAAGAATTTGCTTCCTTCCCATCACACCTCAGCCCCTGCTGCTTTCTTTGATTTTCCTCTAGTGGGGCCAATCTAGGCTCTCAGTGATGATAAACAGCCTGGTATTGCATGGTGACACGCACAGTGACATGGGAATATGGAGAGAAAGAGAAGAACCTGAAAGGACAGAATTTGTGTGATATATTTATGTCTCACGTGTGCTGTGCAGTGCAGGCACCTTGAGAACCTCATCCCAGCAGTCCTGCTGCAGCCTGGTGGGGAGAATGCCAAACCCCCAGTCTTCCTGGTAGAAACAGCTCACCCAGAAACGCATCCTTTTCCTGATAAGCTGTGTTTGCATTGATCCCGGTAGGAGGTTTATATCCTGTTTGATCAGGGCATTTGGGGACTTTCTGTTTGGTATGTATGGAGGGTTTTGGCTTTTGGAATAGCTGTGTTCAGCTGTGAGCTCAGTCACTCACTCTGCCGGGCCTTGGGCAAGTCACGCAATCTTCCTCTTGCATCTCACGATTAGCAGGCTTTCAGCTTTGTGATCATAGCAGGTTTTTTTAACATTGCATCCGTGTGTGCAACTTCCTGAACTTTGCCAAAGCAAACTGAGAGCAGAAGTGATGTTGTGCTGACACGCACGGTGCACCAGGAGGGCTGTGCCTTCAACTCCAGTGCACAGGGTGCTGCTAACAGAATAGCACATTGTCGTTCTTTGCCGGACCCATGTAAGGAAGGAAAAAAGGTACGTTTTGCCAGGGGGATTCCTGACCGCTTACTCATTACGAGGCATCTGAATTCTGTTTGTGGCTCTGTGAAGAGCTCGCAGACTTGGTGCGTTGCTCTGCCTGTCCTTTGCTCCAGCAGCCCTCTTGAATGAAAACACAGGACAGGAGGAGGAATGACGTTGTCTAGACAATGACACAGGGCTAGGACACAGTCTGGTGAGATAAAAGGAGATGGGAACAGGCACACAGAGCAAAGTGATTTGCCTAAATCTGCACAACCAGATCTCCTGACTCCTTCACTCTCCCTCCTGTGGCTTCTCTTTAGGAGATGAAGTTGATTGATTGAAATTGCCCTTTTTGCTGATTACCATTTTAATAATCTGCCCAGTAATGTCAGAAATCCAGCATGAGAGACGTTTTTTTTTTGTGCAATCTGTTTGTCACTTGCATTTCTCTCAGGTAGAAGCCAAAATTGGACCGGTTATGTTCTCTTTTTATTTGTATTTGGGTTTGTGTTCTTGTCATCCAGGGATAACACAGTGTTACTACTGCAGATGCATTCTCACATGATGGGGGAATGTTCTTATTACAAGGAAGTGAAAATTAGAAACAAAAACACCTCCCCTGCCCAAAAACATTTACCTGCAAAAAGAAACCTTGAACTCTTAGGTCTTGGGAAGATCTGTTTGTGTATCCATGCACACTTCATCTCCTTGGCAATGGCCATCTTGTGTAACATGCCTGCTTTTTCAGTGTGGGATGGAAACTACTGTTGTCTTCTTTGCCAATTCTATTTCCTCGCAAACACCTTCACCTGTTTCAGTCACTTCTTATGCCTTTTTTGACTGCAAAGTCTCTGGGGAAAAGACAGCCTCTTGTGCTGATGTGGAGCTTTTGTCTTGTAGTCTTCCCTGACCACCCCCTTCTTTCAGGTTTTAAATAGGTGAATAATAACCCAGCTCCATGCCCTGGGGTTCCGATTCTTGGTGGGTTTTCCCACATGCTGTCAGGCTGCAAATAAACAATACTTGCAAGAAAAAGGGACTGAAACCATCTTGGCTTCTTCCACTGAGAGCCAAATGGTACAGTGGCTGCAATGCAAGAAGAAAGAATATTCCTGCTCCCCACTCATTTGGCTGACAGCATAATCATTCAGGGTAATAAATCTTCACTAGAAACTGATGGAAATGCATGTGGAATGAGAGTGCTATCAGAGGAGAAGCTGTGAGGATGCCTCTGCCTTTGTGAAAGAGAAAAAGGGCCACAAGCTCTCCTTGCCTTTCATTCTTTTCATCGGGTCCAAAATGGCTTCCAGTGGCCATGCCCATCTGACAGCTCAGCCCCATCCTCCTGCCCCTCACCTGTGGCCTCCGTGCCCACAAGTGTAGGGCTGAGGAGCAGGGGTTGTGTGCTGGCCCTGTAGTGGCCTTAATGTGCACCTGAGCAGCCTGAAGAGGGGCCAGGAATAAAAAGGAGAGATCTGGAGCAGCGAGCTGCCTGCTGTGCTTGCTCCTTAACCCTTCAGGAGCAAGCGCTTCCCACAGCCTCATGAGCAAACAAGGACAAAAAAAAAATAAAAGCAAGCTCGGAGCTGAAACATTTTATTTCCCCTACTGGGCCTGCCAATTAACCCTGTCAGGAGTTAGAAAACCACACTGGGCGCATCAACAGAAAATGAGCTGAGGAGGGAGAGTGTTTGAGGAAGGTGGTGCAGAGACCTAATCAGCTCCCTGTCTCTCGGAAGAGCTGAGCTGTGGCACAGGGACAGCGGGAGTGAGTTTGCAAACGCCGTGCTTCAGAAACCACTGCAGGGTAAAACAGCCCGAGAAGGCCAGATCCTGGTGGGAGTCTGTCTCCAAGCTGTCTGTATGTCCCTTTGCAAACGCCACCGCCCCTGCTCCAACCCCTGGTTGCTGTATTGTCCATGGTGACTTCATGATGGGCTCGGAGCTTTGGAGAAGGCTGGAGGGGAGAAGGAGACAGCCGAGACCTCTCCTTGGGGTAACAGGTCTGATGAGGAGTGGCTGAGGGAACTGGGACTGTTCAGACTGGAGAAAAGGAGGCTCAGGGACGACCTTATCCCTCTACAAAGCCCTGGAAGGAGGTGAGGTGGGGGTCCACTTAACTCCTAGGTAACTGTGATAAGATAAGAGGTAATTGCCTCAAATAGCATAAGGGTAGGTTCAGGTTTCTTTGCCAAGAGTGGTTGGGCATTGGCGCAGGCTGTCCATTGAGGTGGTGGAGTCACTGTCTCTGGAAGTGTTCAAGAACCATGGAGATATGGCACTTAGGGACACGGTTTAGTGGGCAATATTGTTGGTAGGTGGATGGCTGGACTGGATGGATGATCTTAAAGGTCTTTTCCAACCTGAGTGATTCTATGATTCTCTCTGGGGCTCTGCCTGTCCGGGACTCATCCTCCTGTTGACTGGCTTTAGCACTTGGTTTTGCATATGTTTTCTGTGGCATTACATGAGCTGATTGCCTTTTCCTTTGCTCCAGACAGTGGAAATTTTGAGTTGGGCTAAAAACAGGAGCAGCTGGATGGATTGGATGGAGCATGGTGCACACAGGATGTATTTTGGATGTTTCCTTTTAACAAGCATGAAGAGGCAGTGAACAGAGCAGGGTCTTGTCCTCAGTGTCACGCAAGGGATGGTTTGGTCTGTTTGCTGTGAGGATGGTGGAAAACTTAGCATACATCAGTTTGGCACCTTGGGTACAAGTTCCTCCTCCCTGGCCTCCCACTGTACCACTCGTATGTCTCTGGTCCCCAGTCTTTGCACTGCTTTTCTGGTTCCTCTCAGATGCTGGTGGGCTGTGAGGGCTGGCACACAATGCTTGCCCTGCCTTGGCAGAAGAATAATAGCACAGAAGAATAGCACAAATGGGAAAAGCAGGCCTGTTTTGAAGTTGAGCTGTACAGAGTTAATATTCTGATTCTCAGGCCATGAAATCAATCTTCCAGGTGAATTTGTGATCTTTCAAATTCATTTTGGGCACGATGCACATCTCAGATGGAACTGGCTGCAGATTTTGACGTCAGTAAATGCTTTCTTCCCTTCAAAAGAGCACAGCCTGGATTTCATCTTGTTTTTACACCTTCACTTCTCCTTGTAAGGCTCATTGTCACCACCAGGTCTGGTGTCATCCAACTGCGGCAGCGAGACCAACACTCTGTGCTGCAGAAAATCCCAGAGCACAACACTCAGCAGCTGCCAAAGCTTTCTGCTGGCACCTGCTCAAGGCAAGAAAGAGAGAAATATCACTTTGTCTGCCTCCCTTCATTGCTGCCCACCAGGAAACCAGTACAGACAGCACTTTGCTCATTTGCTTGAGAGACGTGCAGGTTAGATGAGCAAGGCAGACACCTTCAGCCTTTTTAGCCTTTTGTATAATGCATGTTCCCTTTGTCCCCTCCCACTTTTCCTTGTAGCACTTCTGCTGCCCCATCTCACCACTCTCTAAGAAGCCAACAGGGAATAGCATTTTGCTGTGCTTTTCTCCTGTGTTTTCCCACCTGCCTTTAAATTGTGTGAGTCTAATTGTTTTGGGCACTAGAGCTGATGATGGTTGCCTTTGGGCAAGCAGTGAAGGGATACTTTTAGCAAGGAAGCTTTGAGGAAGATCAAGTATTTCTGACGGTTGTGGGGACAAGTTTCCTCTCACCTCCTTCCTCCCCCTGCTTTGATTCCCTTCTGACTCATGGGTAGCTGCTGTCTCTCTGTGTAAATTGGTTGGTAATAAATGTATTAAATCCCTTCCTCATGGAAGAAACCCTGCAAGTCAAGAATGTCAGCTTCTTGTCAACTGTCTTCCCTTACACCTGCTGGCTCTCGTGTCATTCTGTCATTGCTTGCCCCATGTTCTCCCTTGATCCGCAAGCTAAAGCATGTTTCCAAGGTCTGCTTCTGTCGTCTGTTCTCTTAAATGCTGACGAGCTTGTACCATTCTTGATATTTGGCAGCAAGGAGTTCCATAGGTGATCAGTGTATACAGGGAATCCAGTGTGCTGAGCAAGGCCTCCACATGAGATCAGGGCTTGCCTGGTCTGGTCCTTCTGGGGCAACGCTGGGCACTTGGGCAAAGCTTCTGCTTAACTGAAAACTCACAAAACTGAATGAAAATGGGAGAGGTATTGCTTCATCACCCCAAAACGGCTTTGAAATGTACAGATATCATATGAAGAAATATTTTGTTAGACATATATTGAGTTATATTAAGGAAAAGATGTTTTCCCCACAGAAAAAGTGGTAGAGATAGTATTGAAATGGGGAATAAGCATACTCATCCACTGCAGAGAATGTAGCTGCATTGGGCAACTAGTGTGCAGCAGAAAATTTAGGCAACAAACCTACCCAAACTTGTTTTCATGTCCTGCCAGCATGAGATGAACAAAAACATGACATAAGGAATTTGATTCAATAGATGAGTGAACAAGGTAAAAAAAAATAAAAAATAAAAATTCTTCCCAGTGTTATTTGTAGCACGAACCATAATAGATAGAGGTTATTTCTATTTCAAAATCAGTGTTCTTTAGAGACAGGCCAG
This sequence comes from Centrocercus urophasianus, assembly GCF_019232065.1. NCBI lineage: Eukaryota > Metazoa > Chordata > Aves > Galliformes > Phasianidae > Centrocercus > Centrocercus urophasianus. Next base: position 22,101,756 of record NW_024884733.1, on the reverse strand, counting down.
TTTATTAGGAGAGGCTGGAATTGTTAAAAACACATTTTCTATGCATCAGAATAGTTCATATGAGGCTCAAGACTTGACTGGTCTGACCTCAGGCAAGGCTATGCACTTTGATAAAGCTTTTAGTGACGATTGAGTTTGACTGAATAGTACTAAAACTGAAGCAAACTGGGAGACATAAGGCAGAGAACACTGAAGCATCCACCCAGTTTTAGCAATCAGGTCATCAAGGACTTCCTGTTCCAGAGGCAGCATCAGGTCATCATTTTTAATAGCCACTGATCTACTTGTCATTCTCAATTCAATATCTAAATGTTAGTTACAGCATTGACTCAGTGTCACAGGAGCCTGCAAAGAACACAAAAATGCAAGAAGATACAATATCTTGAAAGGAAATAAGGAGATATTTTTTTCTAAGCTTGTTCTACAGAGGAGGCAAGAAATTAATTTACAAGCAGTGAACAGAGCACTTTTTCTTGAGCAGTCAAGACTTGACTTTGTATGGAAGCTGAACACAAGAGGGTACACCCACTGTGCTTCCTCCAGTCCCGCACTGGTAATGTAGCACTGCCTCCCATCTCCTGATTCAGAATGCTGTGGGATGAATGGAGCTGATGCAGATGCTGTGATCCTCTGATGTTCTGGCACAGGGCAGATGGCCCCAGTGCTTGGCTAAGCTTTGTAGGGGTGTTTTACAGTTTTGTGATTTGCAGCAGAGGAATGTGCATCCCCTTATGACCAAACATGTGACACTGGGTCAAGAAAATAATGAGTGAGTTGCAAAAGACCAAGTGCAGTGTTGTTTGAATGTTTGGAAATGACTGGGATCCATTTCAGAGAGGGTGGTCTATAAAAGTGGGGACTGTTAACTTGCTTGTGTTACCCTAAGTGTAGTGAAGCAAGTTAGGATTTTAAAATACGTTGGTTAATTAATGGTAAAGTGCAATGTATAACATTCATCCTTTGTCTTCTTTTCGGGTGTGGGCCAGCTTGTTGTTTTGTGATTTGAATTGTGTTAGGGAAAATACCTTTCTCTGCCACTTTGGGCAGGCTGGAAGGCTTGCTTATGTGCAGTTCCTCTTAATTGCTCTCTCAAGTTTGTCCAGCTGAGGAGTAGAAACCTTGGAGAGTGGAAGGAGGAGTTTTTTACCATTCTGCAGGTTCTGTCATCCAGAGGTAAGCTAAGGGTAAGGAACGTAATACCTTCTTTGTTGTTATGCCAAAGGAGATGAGATGAACTCAAAATGGAGTTCAGCTACTCTGTCATAACACTGTAAGCATTTAACTTAGTGTTAGATTATTCTAACATGTAGGTGGTGATTGAAAATCTGCCCAATGAAGGGCAGGTAAGGAGTTCTCACAATCTAAATTGTTTTCTGGTCTGATGCCACGTGCATTGATTGAAGTCATGTGCAAAAGTCAGAATTACTACAAAACTGAGCACTAAAAAATCAAGACTTGTGTATATTAGATCCCAAATCCATACTGACTAAACCTTCTTTTCATTGTCCTTGAAAGTTGTATATGCTCAGGAAAGAAAATGGGAGTGGCTCTGAATTCCTCTTTTCGTCCATTTCATGATTGCTTGCTCTGAACGGAGGGGAAAAAAAAATGAAACTTTCGTTTCCTTGACTACAGCACTTATGATGTCATTTGTGTTGTATTTTTTATTCCCACCCCCCTTTTAGGATCCTTTCTGATTTTGTTCTCATATGCTCTCCTTTCAAAGCCCACATTTGTCCTATATGTCTTCCTGCTGCCCACTTCTCTACTACAATATGTATCACTTTGTTGTATCTAGGTCAGTCACTTTTTCACAACCAGTGTAGTGTATTTGTCAAAGCATTGGTACAGTGTGGTTTTAATGTCCAAACTGAACAATAGACTTCCAAAGGGTTATCTTTTATTGCTTCTCCTGAAGATGGAGGACACTCTAGCAAGTTTTATTTATATAATAAGTTGATTCTGCTTCATTTATAGGCTCGATGTCTCTAGCCTGCGCTATGCTGCTGTGTCAGTTGTTTGTGCTGGAGTGGGTGGTGTTTGAATCTGCGTGATAGTTCTGCAAAATTATTCCCTCCCTTCCTCATCTGCAAACAGTTTAAGACCTGATTGTGTGGGAAATAGCCTCTTTTGCACATGTTTGAGTGGGCAGAATTGGAAATAATCTGGAGATAATAGACAAGTTTCCCCCAAAATCTCATCTCTCAGAGGTTTGTTTTTCATTTTGGAGCTTGTGTTTTTGTTTTTCCTCTGCCTTATGCAAAGGTTACTGCATTCACCTATATCAAGGTCCTACTTATGCTCAGGCTTGGCAGAATATTACCAATACAGGTTTGTTTTTTTTGCCAGCTAAAGACTTTGCTGTAATAGCAGATGTATGTTCATTTTGATGCTCTTTTCTGTTTACCTTTAAGTGACCTGAATGTTGTTTCTTCTTACTGTTCAGCTTGACCCCATTCTTAGCTTAAAAATGAGTTAGGTGGAGTGCCACCTGGTCTACCTCAGAAAAGACTGCTCTCTTCTTGCTGTAGCCATTTTAGTTTCCCCTTGCAGAAGCCCAAGGCAATTCCCATTTTGTTCTGAGATCTCGCAAATAAATTGTATTGCCTTTGCATTTGTCAACATTAGGGGTTATTTGCCGTACCTTTTCCAAATTACCTAGCAAAGAGAAGGACTCTGTAGAATTTCTTTGCTTGCTTTTTTTCCTTTCCCCTCCGTGTCCACTTCCCCAGTTTTGTGTTGTCAGCAGGCTTAACCAGTTTTCAGCCAGGTTCTCTAAGCCATTTATATAAATTAGGCTCAGCAGGGGTTCCAAGCATCGTGTGGCAATGAACATTACTTTGCATTTGTTGACTTTAACTTTCCTTTGCCGTATGTTGCCCCAGTTCTAGACTAGATCTAAATTGTTGGATATTTCTTGGCTGCTTTTCTCACGTCCGTTATATGGCCCCACTGGCAACTACAGGAACTCTGAAAACGACATCCCTTGAAGTAATTTACACAACCTAAAACTAGAGCAGGAAGGGGCATATTCACTGACCTAATTCAGCAGGTCTCATCATTTAGGTCTCTTAATTAACGATGGCTCTCTTTTGCTGTTCTGTAGCCTGCTTGCTATCTGTTCTCATTTGCTACACTAACTCCTTGCAAAATTTCTGCTGAATGTGCAGCTTTCCATGGAGGATGTAACCAAGCTGCCTAAATAAGCCACAATAGATTGTATTGCGTATCCCTTACTCTTTGATTTACTCTCCTCTCCTTCCAAGACAAGGAATCTTTTAAAAGTTTTCATCATCACTTATCAACTTCAAAAAATTAAAGCACTTGGATAGAGGTCAGAAGGCTGTACTTGTCTTCACACTGCTTGCTTACAGAAGCAAGAAGTACTTTCCATTTTGTTCTCTAGGATTCCATGTGCTGATCCATGTCCCAAGAACAGGTGCTTTATGTGGTATCAGCCAGTGCCCCCATAGTCACTGTACTTTTGTAGCCCTCCTTTCACCTTAGCTAGTCTCTGAACAGATTCAAGAGACTGCAGGGGGGTTGGCACAGACTGACCTCTGCCCTTCTCTTCCCTGTCCAGGCAGAGAAATGTGATCATTAGAATGATTTCTTGTAGGGCCTATTTACCCTGTTGTTTGCAAACATGTTCTTTGGTGCTTATGACTGCTCCAAGGCTGCATCCAGCAAAGAGAGGGGACATCATAGACATGCCCTCTGGTCTGTTGTAAATTTGAGTGAGTTGATCATGTCTCAGTTGTTTGTTTTTACATCTTGTCCAGGACTCTTAATGTTTCAACTCAATAAGAATGGACTGTTCCCATGCTCTCAGCTTCAGGGCCTTCCCTCATTATAAGTTTGCAGCAGCTGCATTTATTTTCTTCTGGGTTTAGGAGAGAGACAACCCCTCTTGGAGCCCTCCTTGGGATCAAATATTTCCATGTAATGTCTATATGTGATCCCTGTTTGGCCCAGTAAGGGCAGTATGCTGAAATTAGTCTTGCATGACGTTTTCAGAAATGTATACAGATAGAGTATAATCCTTACATCCCAACCTCCCCATTCCAGCTGTTGTGTGGGCAGGAGTCTGGAGCAAGTGAGATTTCTGCTTTTTGATACTCCGTTTTGTAGCCTGTGAATGCCACGGCACTCAGCTATTGTTTGCCACCCTGCCCTATCTTCAGTAAGGATTTGTAATCTGCACCCAACTAAAGTAAAACAAGGCAAGAGGGCTGCAGCACGAGTTTTGCAAGAATCCTATCTTTACTCTTCCAGAAATAGTTTGTGTGTGTTCATTGCCCTTTCAAAGACCCCCCCATATAGAAAAGGCAGATTGCCTGCCCTCCTCCTATGCCTTCACTGGAAACAGGGCTTCCATTGAGGCAATCAGCTTGTTTCATTTCACCAAGGAAAGGACGGCCAGGGGTGTATTTCAATACATCAGGAGCCCCTTGAAAAGGTGAGGCCCTTTCTGATAGTTCTGTAATGGAAGAGAAGCCTAAAGAGAAGAAATGTGACCATTTCGGGGGCACAAAGTCATCACATTTCTGCTGTTACATTCTGGGAACAAAAATAGCAGGGACAGGTCCCAGCTGCCGGCCACAGTGTGTTTGAAAAGGTTATCAAGACATTATAGCATGTAAACAGCAGAGCTATTAGCTCTGAGCTGTGAAAAGTTTCTAACCTTCACCGTGAAAACCTTAAATTATTTTTGAAGTGTTAATGAAAGTCAGCTCTCCAAAGATGGATGCAGAACATAGAATTGCATTAGACAAATGGCAGTAACATTTTAATAGTTATTGCTTTGAAAGCCCCCCTCAGAGGGGATCCAAGGGAGCTGAAGACTGGGCACTTACATGAGCCTCTTTTTCAGGGGGTAAACAAAGTGTGTTTTATATCGAGCTGTTTGTGGAAACATGGACACCGTGGGTTTGTTTAGCATGTGTTTGGGATCCCGTTCTTAATTACAAACTCCTATAAGCATTTGAGTGGACCAGGGGAGCCTGATGCAGGTGTTGGTACTGCAGTGTGATGGGTGCCCACAGCTGGGTGCCTCCCTGGGTTAGCCAACCCCCACCCATTTCAGCAGGGTTGAAGCATCTTTCTGTATTTTTATATTCTCTGTGTATGCTTCTCTAAAGATATGAAAGACATACTAGTGGCTGATATTGATCTATGCATATGTATCTCTTTTGTGCTTTTTTTTTCGTATAATTCAATTACTTAATTGCTAATTAACTCTAATAGGCACTCAGAGAGAAAGGCTGCAGAGGGTTCACTCCTCCTCCTGAAATGCCTGTCTTAGATAACCCCTTTCCAATGGATGTGCATCCAGATTTAACGCTGCTGCACCACCCCCAGCCTGCCTGCAGCAGCACGAAATCCTGTGTCCACACCACAGGAGTTCATCTGGCAGTGCTTAGGCTGGGAGAGATGAGGCTCTACAGATCAAAGTGTCTTCACCTGTTACAGTGGTTTTCTCCCACCCTTGGTCATAACTTGGCTGCATCCACGTCTTGCGGAGCCTTTGAGGAATTTTCATAAATATTTTATTTGGGATACCTTCTTACAGCTGGTGCATAATTCTCTGCAAGATGGAGCCAGGGAGGATCGAGTTTTGCTCTGTTGTGCCTTGGAGTACCTGCTGATGTTTCGTGATAGAAGATCAAGAAAAGAGCTGTAAATACAGCTGCATGCAGACTGTAGCTGTATTTAAACACCAGATTCCCTATGAGCTGAGACAGGTTTCAGCCAAGTTCCCTGTACTGAGCATTCTCATTGCATCGTTTGGGTTCCCTCTTTGAGACCCATTTGGTACTTTTTCTTCATTTACACATTTTTGTAGGTAGAACCAATTTTATATAAAAGGCTTATCTTTCGCTCTCTTCTTGTGGTCAGGTCAGATATTCTCCTTTCTTCCCCTTTTTGCAACAAGGGGGAAAAAAACCCAACCCTTTCTTTCATAAGCTCCATAACTATTTCATGCATAATAACGTTTTAGGCTTTTATTACTCTGTTGAGACAAAGCAGGCTCTGATGAATTTCAATTCAGCACAGAATCGACCATGCTACAGTGTCTAGTCATACAGAGAAGAAAACCTCCCTCCAATTCTGGAACAGGTTGAAAGACTAGCAACTGTGATTATAATACCAGAGTCAATAAAGCTTAAAGCTCTGTCTGGCTTCCCCACTAAGGAAGGTGAAACAAAACCTTCCCTCACCCCTCAAATCAATTTTAAAGCCATTGCACAGGGAATGGCGTTCATCGGCATTTTCATTGCATACAACATGGACTCATTTTTGTGCTGACTGTGTTCAGTCAAAGGGGCTCTGGCAGTCGGGGCAGGTTTTATAAATGAATCACTTTCTGGCACTGCATCTTCTCCTAATCCTCGCCTCAATGTTTTCAAACTTTTTACATTTATGTTTTCCTCTTCTGTTGTGTTTTTTTGTTTTTGTTTTTTTTTATTATTATTATTCTCTCTCCTTTTTCCCTGGGGAAGTACATGCAGGAAAAATTCGAAGTACAAGGAAGGGCATTGCTGAAGCTGGATTGCAGCATTGCCAGATGTATATAGGAATCTTTTAAAATGGATTTTTTTTTTTTTTTTTTTTTGTATATTTTTAGGGCTTCATTCTGTTAGAACATTAAGTTTTTCGCTCCAACTGTGAAACTCCAATTGCATTTTTAAATAAATGCTGGGGAAACCTCAAATAATTCCATGGCTCCTGGAGCCTATGCTTTTATACTAGCATAGAAAATACTGTAGACCTGCAGAAGCTGCAATTCTTTGTAAGCCTGTGTAGCCTGGGAAAAAGGGGGAGCTGGATGAGGACAGCTGGTCTATCTTTGTGTTCTGCTTGAGAGCAACCAAACTGCTGAGCTGAATGGGTGAAGTCCTGGCCTCAAAGGTTCCCCCCGCCCGCCCCCCCCCCCCCCATACAGCTTCCCCATCTCACTGTGACTGTCTGGTTCCATAGGTGTCAAGGGAGTCCATATGGTCCTCTTGCAAGGTCACCTCAGGAGGTGAGGCAGAGGGATGAGAAGAGACGTTTTTGACTTTAAACACCTTGTTCATATTTTCTGTTTGCCACCTCATTAAAAAAAAAAAAAAAAAAAGCAAGTGCAGGGAGAGATACTTTGCCAGTTTGCTATGTGGTGCCATTCACTACCAAGTGTGAGGACAGAGCAGCCAGCTGGGGAAAGCTGTCCTGTTCTTCAGGTCCTTCTTGCAGAGGAGTTTATGTGACTCCTCCCTGGATTTGTCCCACCTTTGTAGTATTTTGGATGATTTTGCATCCTTGCTGATCTCTCATGCACGCTCACATTGTTCCACTGCATTTTCCTTTTCTGTTCAAAGCATCAGACCTGTTTGTCAGTGTAGCTCTACAAAGTCAGGTATTGTGCAGGATAGAGGATCCTGCTTTGATCAACCATGCACTAAGTGCACAACCCTCCCTATATTATTCTTCTTGGAATCTGAACTTAAGGTAATGTCCCTCAAAATAAAACCGCATGGAAAACCTTTGTAAAAATCACTCTGGCAGCCAGAAGCAGGAGCTTTGAGTTGGAATTGCCTAGAAAGATTCCTGCAGCTACTTGGAGCATCACATAAGCTTCCAAGTAGTAAGATTGGGGGAAAATTCAATGGAGACTATACATTTTTTTTGATAGCAGCTGAATAGAAGCAATTTGGTTAGAACCCTTCATGTCCTCGCTTTGAGCCTTGATCTTGTGAAATGGTTTGCATGGGCTGAGTTCTCCTCCTTACCAACAGTTAAGAATTTCCTATCCCTTGGCCCTCATGTATGAGCTGACATATCCTTCTGCAAATGTCATAGCTCTCTTTTGAGATGGGGGATGGTACTTTTTACTGTATTAAAATTAGGTGAACTGAAGCAGAAGATAGTGAAGGTATTTGGAAGCATTTAAAATGCAGAAAATTTTCTCCAGATACAGAGGCCCTGAGACTTCCCTCTGTTGCAAGAAGTTGCATTACACGGGGAAAGTGCTTGATTCAGAGCCTCATGCAAGCACCTTGTCAGTTCAAATTGAGCTTAGAGTGTTCCAGCTGATGAGAATTTGGCCCCACATGTCTTCTTCCATAGTGTTATTTCATGGTTTCTGTTTGGAGGGGGGCAGAGAAAGAGATTTAAAAAAATTAAATTAAAAGAATAATAAATTACAGAGGAGTTGCCTGAGGGGTTTAAATATCCTACTCTTGGCAAAGTAGCTTCATTTTCTGGATAATCCTTGCTTTACATGTTTTGTGAGGGGGGTAAAATCTATTCCTCTTGGAAAATTTTCCACCCCACTTGTATCCAAACCTCCTGCCTCTATTGACATTCATGTCTTCAATTCAAGCCCAAATTACAGTGGCATAAGCCTCCATTCAGTGGTGGTGCAGTTAAAAAGGCTTTGGGATTTGGTTTAGCTTTGCTGAAATATATCAAGACTGTATTTAAACCTTCTCCCAACCAATTTGTTCTGGAGCTTCTGAGGAGAACGTGCATTCTTAAGGAATGTTTCTCACTGTCTTTTTATTCATTTCAAAAATGTCTTAAATCCCTCTTTCTTGTTTCTATTTTTATGGCTTCCTTTCCTTTCCTTTCCTTTCCTTTCCTTTCCTTTCCTTTCCTTT